>NC_065448.1:115950896-116205246 GCF_917563875.1 Diabrotica virgifera virgifera
ATTCATTTTACGAAAAACAGTTATTGTTTATAAAATGTTCTACAGGGTCTAAGACCTAAAATACAACCGTCTAATATCAAATTTTGTTAATTTTATACGAGGTATATAAAAAAAATATGAATTTTCCCAAGAGTACTTAAATAATATACCTACCCTTATTTTTCACAATATTGAAAATTGTGCTTATGTAAAGTTGTTTAGAACTAAAAACCATAATTAACCCGCCAGTGGTCGCTATATGAGATTTTCTCTCACGGTTTCAGAAAATTGCACAGAATTTTTTTTCTGGGAAATTATAAGATCTGTAGTTCCTTCTAGTCTCCTAACTATCCTCCCTCGACAATCTAATGGAATCGTCCGCTTAGATAGTGACACAGTTGACCTAATATCACCCAATTGTTGACTCAGCGCGCTTCAAGTGAGACATTCTCTCATCAAGCGACCACCCGCGTTACGAACTGTACATAAAAATTAATTTTATTTTGGCACTTAAAACCTAAAATAATGTAAAAAAAATTGTAATTGTCATCAATCAATTTTTCCAGAGCATTCTTGTTATATTTGTGTGCTGTGCCGTAAATTATCAAGATACGGAGATTGATTAATATTGGTTTAATTCCGATTATTTCTTTTTATTTTATTATATTATTATCTATATTATGTTACATTTTTTTTCTTATTATTAGTTAATAAAAAAAGTTTAAAAACTGTTTTAAAAACTTTATTTTGTAAAAAAAGGTAAAATTTGGATATGTGAGAGAAAATCTCACGCGCGACCACTCGCGTAACAATCTACCTAGCGACCAATGCCGGCTCGCTAGGTTGGGAATCTATCTTTGGTTGGGAAATAAGCCACAATTAAAATGAAAAAATAATTTTATTCGCGTTTGGACGCCCAAATCGGATGTCGTTGTCAAAATATAAAATATTACTAATATTTACTCGGTAATATTTTGTATTTTGACAAGGACATCCGATTTGGGCGTCGAAACGTTAATAAAATTATTTTTTCAATTTAATTGTGGCTTATTTCCCAATCAAAATAATTATAAAAATGCCACAAGAAATAGCTTCAGAACAACACTAAAAACCATCTTCCAATATTCCATCCTTCTCATTGAAATATTCTGAACTATAAAGGTACTTTATTCTTGATCGAAATTTATCTTTTTTGACATACCTCGTATAAAATTAATCAAAATTGATATAAGATGGTTGTATTTAAGGTCTTTGGCCATGCACAACTTTTTACAAAGGATAACTTTTTTTCGTATAATTAATAATAGACCAGTAAGGATCTGTTTTTAGATGGATGTGAGAGGTGGCAATCAGATTTTTGCGGATAAAGTTAGGTGATAACTTCGTTATTAATAATTGATTAATGCTCCGTCTCAAATATGTCCGGAACATTAATAAAAAAAATAAAATATTTAAAAATTTCAAAAAATTTCGTTTTTTTTTTCTAATTTTTTTGCTTATAACTTTAAAACGATTCATTTTGGAACAAAGTCGTATAGGAATAAAACAAAGGTAATTAAATTTTCTATCAGATGCGATTGGTTAAAAATCTCTTAATTAATCACCCTTGCTGCAAAATAGCAATAAATATAAAATAAGGGGGCAAAACAAGCCTGTTATTATTCAATTATTTTCCATCACTTAGGTTACACTTGGAACCTTCCTAATTCGCTTAGAAAATTTTTGTAATGTGCTAAAACCGTACCCCAAATTTCATTAAAATTGACTTACTAGATTTTGAATAATAATTTTGCAATCTAAACTTTTTTTAAAAAATTAAAATTTTTTAAAATCTTGCACAACAAAAACTAGTGTATACAAAGATTGGTCAATTTTTTTACATATAAAAAAGCACTGCACCTATCTAATGCACTTTACAGAATTAAAATCGGATTGTTTAAGAAGCCTCAGCAATGTTTTAAAGTTATAAACAATTTTTTGGCTTATAAACAAATTAGTCCTGTGGCCAGGAGGGGGTGCTGCGGGCTCCTTTATTTAGATGGACTTACCCAAGATTTTTATGTATTTTTTGACCCGTGGAACACGATTTTTTTGGGTAACAGTTGATCCGGATGTCAATAAAATTGTTATAAACAAACAACTTGAGGAATTACATAACATCGATTTTTCGCAAAATAAAACACTTTTTTATATTTCTTGGGTAAGTCTAAGCAAAAAATGTTCTTACAAGTTTTTTCGTAGGATGCATAGTTTTCGAGATAAACGCAATGGAACTTTCAAAAAATCGAAAAAGTGCAATTTTTGAACGTGAATAACTTTTGATTAAAAAATAAAATAGCAATTCTGCTGACAGAATTTGAAAGTATAAATCAAATTATACCGGTTTTAATTATTTGCATTGCTAAAAATTAATTTTTTATTATTAAACAAAGCTATTTGTTTATAAGCCAAAAAATTATTTATAAGTTTAAAATATTGCTGAGGCCCCTTAAAAAATCCGATTTTAATTCTGTAAAGTGTATTAGATAGGTAAAGCACCTCTTTATATGTAAAAAAATTAGACAACTTCTAAATGGTCTACTTTTTGTTCAGAAAGATTTTAAAAAATTTGAACTTTTTTAAAAACATTTAAATTGCAAATTTATTAAGCAAAATCTATTAGGTCGATTTTAATGAAATTTGGTACACAGTTTAAGTATGTTACAAAGAATTTCCTAAGCGAATTACTAAGGTTCTAAGTATCACCGAAGTGGTTAAAAGCATTGAATAACAACAGGCATATTTTGCCCCCTTATTTTGTATTTATTGCTATATTGCAGAAAAGGTAATAAGTTAAGACATTTTTGACCAGTCGGATATCATACAAAATTCAATTATCTTTATTTTATTTCTCTACGTCTTTGTTCCAAAACGAATCGTTTTAAAGTTATAAGCAAAGAAACAGAAAAAAATCGACGTTTTTCGAATTTTTAAATATTTTATTTTTTTTTATTAATGTTCCGGCCATATTTGAGAAGGAGCATAAGTAAATTATTATTAACGAAGTTATCACCTTACTTTATCTGCAAAAATTCGAATGCCACCTTTCACATCCAAAAATAGACGTTTTTTCACAGATCCTTACTGGTCTATAATAAAATAGTTATCATAATTGAAATAACTGAAAATAATGTTGTATATCCATAATTAAAAAAAATTCAACTTTTTTTTAATTAGAAAGATGAAGTGGCATATTAGAATATAGTTCTTAATTCCAAACAACTTTTCATTACAACAATTTTTAATATTTTGAATAATAAAGCTACTTTACTCTTGAGTAAAATTCATATTTTTTGACATAATATCTCGTATACGGCTTAAAAAAAATGAACTGATGGTTCTATTTTGAATTTAGACCATGCACAACTTTTCACGTTGACGAACAGAACGTCTATAGTCGTCTAATTTCCATTGATGTAATGTGACACAACGTCTATATACGTTGAATTTTTCCCTATTCTACTTTGCAAAATACATATAGTGTCACAACACTTGCTTATACATTTGACGCAGTGTCCGACAACGTGTTAATTGGACACACTGTACAAAACAATTATTGTTATTGTTTAAACAAATAATAAACAATTAGCGGCAAAATCTGTGAGTAGAACTTTTTACTTTAACATGTATATAAACTAACAAAAACAGTTTTAGAAAAAGATAATCTTGTTTGAATTGCTCCGAAACAATGCATCTTTTCGTTCTATCTTGACTCTTCTAAAATGCTTCGTATAGATTGCTGAATAGAATTGGGCTTCTTATAACAGGCAATATGACGACTTATATACACATATAAGGATCTCGTAGAACAGTCGTATTATTTAAACGTAAATTAAAACATGGCAACATCGTCGGGCTTCGTATAATGCGTAATCCATATACACTGTGAACGCGTTTATACGAGTGGGCTTCGTAAGACTGTAGGAATAAGACAGTGCTACAATCCCCTTACCCCGTAAACCGCGGGCTTCCATTCATCGGCAGGTTGTAGCGGGCTTCCTATCATTTGTGAGCCATATATATATATATATATATATATATATATATATATATATATATATATATATATATATATATATATATATATATATATATATATATATAAAATATATTATATTAAATATATTAAACCAATAACCTTGGATCTTTTGTTCACTGAGTGTGTTTCAAAGATCTACATCTTATGTTTTTATATATATATATATATATATATATATATATATATATATATATATATATATATATATATATATATATATATATATATATATATATTGATACATGTATCCATGTGACTTCCAAAGTAGATTCTCGTAATACGTTGTTACTTCATATATACCGTTATGACTTCCGATTTCGGAAGTCATAACGTTTTGCCTATATTTTTACGAATTTGGCTACTAGATGGTATCAGAAGGCTTATATTAAAAATTTCGCTGGAAGTCATATCGTATCTAACATACTCATAAGATCAGATTTTAGTTCGACGGTATATCACCAGCACTAGTGTCGCTCCCGTGCTACTATACAGGTTATGTACACAACGCGTAGCGTCTTCCGTATACCACACCGCTCGGTGTGACTTCCGTTTTTTGGCAACCCTGTGTAACGGTTTCCAGACATTTATCTGTTGTAGATTCGCGGTCCTAATCGTACTTAGTGTTTTGTGTGCCTTTTGTTTTTAAACATGAATAATAGCAGATCTGCTTTACTTTTAAAGTTAGCCTTAAATGAAGGTAAAATAAGTGATTATATATCTCTATAATTATATATTTTCTGTACTTATTTTAATCTATAATATTTACTTACCTATTTACTTATATAAATTCATTTTTCTCGTGTTTTTGTTTACTTCCTTTTTTACAATGAACTTCTAATTTAATCTACACTCACCGGCACGAAAAACGGGCACCCCAAAAAAATGGGTAATTTTTGATGTCTCGTATCTCCCAAACCTGTTGTCCGATTTAAGTAATTTTTTTAATATGGTATAGCCTTATTCTTTAGCAATATAGCTATGATAATATTGTTGATAGACAGGTAAATTTTCATTGTATACCGGGTGTACCAATCAAACTGGGTTTTTTTCTCAATTTTCACAACACCCTGTGGAATATTCTAGCCTTTATAAAATATTTAAATTAAAGCCTAACTATAGCTCCAGGTTTTATTAACATTCTGTTTTTTTATTCATTCGCTTACGTTGGATAATAAAAAAGTTAAGGACTTTAACAACTAGCCATGTTCTTTATCGATACAGGTGTTTCTAAATATAAGTGCGACAAACTTTAAGGGGTAATTTCTGCATGAAAAAATAATGATCGTTTGGCAAAAGAATTTTATATTTGCAAGCATTTGCGGACATAGCTTTATCAAGTAAACGATCATTATTTTTTCATGCAGAATTACCCCTTAAAGTTTGTCGCACTTATTTAGAAACACCATGTATTGATAAAGAACATGTTTAGTTGTTAAAGTCCCTAACCTTTTTATTATCCAACATAAGCGAATGAATAACAAACAACGTTAAGAAAACCTGGGGCTATAGTTGGGTTTTAATTTCAATATTGTATAAAGGCTAGAATATTCCACAGGGTGTTGTGAAAATTGAAAAAAAAAAAACAGTTTGATTGGTACGCCCAGTATACAATGATAATTTACCTGTCTAGAAACAATATTATTACAACGATATAGTTAAAGAATAAGGCTATAAAATATTAAAGAAATACTTAAATCGGAGAATAGGTTTAGGTGATACGAGCCATCAAAAATGACCCATTTTTTGGGGTGCCCGTTTTTCGTGCCGGTGAATGTATCTATTAAATAATCTAAATTATTTTTAAAAATCTTATTAAAAGCTTAAAAATACAAGAAATGTAGGTAAATGTTCTCATTTAACGAAATTTCCGAAAATTGCGTATTTTTTTGACCCAAGTAGGCTGAAAAGTCGATTTTATAGTTATTGTTATTTCGAAAGTAATAAAACGTGTAAAAATATACAAAAAAATTGAATATACAATTACAATTGAATGGAATTAAATACACGAAAAAATGAATCAAGAGCGATAAAGAGTTTAAAGTAATAAATTCTAGTAATAATATCGAATACAGTAAACTCTCTCTTAAGGGGGTAGGCGCAAAATCTTTGTCCAATGCTATTTAAATGCATTCATTTTTTACGATTTCTGAGAAAACTAATAAATACTTTTTAAAACTTACACCCAGAATGAAAGATTATTATTGCGGACGACCGAAAGTCCCTTAGAATAAACAAAAAGTTTCTTGATAATGAAATATTCGAAATTAAAAATCACACTAACTTTTCTCTTGTTTTTTTATCCCGTTCAGGGACTTTCGGCCCTCGGTAATAAGGTAATATTCCATTCTGCGTTTAAATTTTTCAAAAATACTTATTAGTTTTCTCAGAATTCGAAAAAAATTAGTGCATTTAATTAGCATTTTTCCAAGATTTTGCGCCTATCTCCTTAACGAACACCTCCTCTATACGGACGGTATTTAAGACAAAACTCATTTGCCGATAATATTGAACCTGTACTCTTCAACGGACACTCCCTTAAAATGATGTGTAAATGAAAAAAAATACATAGGTATTTTTTCCAAATATTTTAGAATACAAAACTACATATATTTTATTATTTAAAATTATAACATTAATACAGAGATGTCAACGAGTGATATTTGATACTGTTTAATTTATCAGCAGTAGGTAATAAAAATATGTTTCTTAAGTTTGATGTTTCTACTACATTCTTAACTGTTTAGCAAAATGTGGGATCCGTAATTAAAATATAATATGTGTGTCGGTCATTAAAAGAAACGTGACACCATAACGTTGTTCTAATAATATTTAACATTGATATGTTGTGACTAAAAATTCTGCTTGAACGGAAATGTCTGCTTGAACATATCCAATAAAAATTTTATTTTCTTTTAAAAATGTGTAGGATTCAAGGGCGACTTGACTGTATGATAAAACAATAATTATACAAACAAAACAATTGTAATTATCAAGATTTTTGCTGTAAACTCGTGGAGAAATACATTAAATTAATAGAGCTCGGGAAATATGCACTTAATTAAATTATGCAAAAAACAGTTGAATAATTGAAATATGCACTAAAATATTATGCTTTTATACATTTATAAAAAACGCAATGATTATTGGTGTATTGAAAGTAGGTATTTTATTTTACCTAGTCCAGGTTGTATGTTAGTCGATAGGAAAAATATTCTGATTCGTTTTTTACGATCTTACCGAAATACATTCGAACCCGCTTATTGGAATAGCCTTCGTGCCAATCAAAAGTATTCCTATAACCGGGATATTCTAATAACCGATCATTGGTCGCTAGTAGAAACGTTTCCGGACCGCAAATTTCTATTCCTTAAACCGGGATATTCCTTTAAAAGGTACTCTAATAAGCGGGTTTGACTGCAGTATAGATCATTAACGGTTTTTGCTCCAAATTTTAAAGAACGGATTGACGTGAAATTTAGCATACACATAGGTAACATGTCAAAGAAAAAAGTAAAAAGAAAATTTTGCCCTGGGGGGCGAGTTTCTCCTCTTCTCGGAGGTGAAAAATATACGTTCAAAATAAGTTCGGAAATGGATAAACTGACTAATTCTAAGCAGCTTTTGTTATATAGAATTTTTTCACTAAGTTAATACTTTTTGAGTTATTTGCGAGTCAATATGTCAATTTATCATCAAAAAAACACTTTTATACGGTTTTTTTGCCAATAACTCAAAAAGTAAGTATGTTATCGGAAAAAACATTAAAAATATAGCTTATAAAGTAACAACATTGATGTACGTATGAACTTTTTAGAATCAGTAGAAGCAAAGTTGTAGATAATGTAAAACAGGAAACAGGTTCATATTCGTCAAATTTAAAAACGAATATTTTCACGTGAAATAAACAAAAAAATGATAGCAACCAAAAAATGATGCACTGTTCTGAGAGAACTTATTACAACTTTTTAAAGTTTTAAAAAAATATTTTTTATGTTTTCTAAAAAAGTTTCTAGCATCAAAATAAAGTAGGTCCTATTTTTGTTAAAAAAATTCGAAAAAGCACCCCCTAATTGGAATCTCATATGAAATTAATACTTACCGCTTCACAAGTTACTTAACTTATGTAATATTTATATGATCTGTATATCTTATATGATCGGCTCAAAGGGCTAATTTTTGAAAAAAATTGGTTTTAAAGTAAAATTTTTTGCAGAAAAAAATGCTGTTTCAAAATGACATAAAATTTATTAGTGATACTAAAAATTACGGATAGTAAAAAATGTAGGTTTTGCTTTTCTGAATATTTAGGATTATGTGTTTTTCTTTGAGACAAATATTGGTTAAGATATGGCTGTTCAAAATTGGCTTACACAGTTGGTTAGTGACTAGTTCAATCCCTTTCAATTACATCCCCTTAAAATAAGCATTTTGAACCGATGAAGCTTACAGATCATATTTATATAAAATACATACACGAGTAAATCAACTTCTGAAGTGGTGACTATTAATTTCATTTCGGATGCTAATTAGGGGGTGAATTTTATAATTTTTTACAAAAAAAAGGATCTTCATTTTGAGCGTAACTTCCTTAATTTAATGTTAAACTGTTTTAACCTTTTTTTTAAACACTACAAAAAAGTTGTAATGAGTGTTCCCCAAAAAGTTCTTTAGTTTTTGACAGTTCACGTTGAAATATTCAATTTGGAATTTGGCGTGTATGAACCTATTTTTCATTAGTTACAACTCTTCTTTTACTGGGTCTAGGGATCTCATTCATAAGCACACCATTTTTTTTACTTTTTTATGGAATATATTTTTCCTAAGAATGGTTTTTTCGATAAAATACTTACTTTTTGAGTTAATTGCCAAAAAAACCGTTAAAAAATGTTTTTTTTTTGTTGAAAAATGAACATATTTACTCGCAAATAACTCGAAAAGTAACTAAGTGAAAAAATGCTATAGAACAAAAGTTGCCTAGAATTAGTCAGTTAATCCATTTCCGGACTTATTTTGAACGTATATTTTTTCATCCCGAGACGAGGTAAAAGTCACCCCCATGGCAAAAGCACACATCGGCACAATATCAATGTGCTTCTTTGACATGTTATCTATGTGTATGCCAAATTTCACGTCAATCTAAGCGGTTTTTTTTTAAATTTATGGGTTTTGCAATATTTTACCGTCAGCGAACGGACTAATAGTAGAGGATCCGATGTAAGGCCGATCTGCATGGATTTATTTAATGGATAACGTGTGCGTGAAGCAACAATGTATTTTAAACGGGATTTACTTTTCGCACTGTTTTTGACACACTTTCATATAATCAAATATCCTTAACTTTCGCGTTGTTATGGTGATGACATAATGAGCAATAAATTACAAAAAAAAAATTTGACAGTTTTGTGGTTTGAAAGAAATTAGAATGTTTAAATATCAAAGTTCTAAAAATTGTAGAATAGGAATGAATTCCAGTGATGAAGAGTTACAGTTTTTTTATTTGTTTATCGTAGATAAAATATTGTATGAAACTGTGCGTGAAGTACTTTTTGCGAACTTATGCGATGTATAGCACTCGCTCCGTTGTCGCTCGTGCTCTAAACATCACGTGCATTCGTAAAAAGCATACTTCACCAACTGTTTCATAAATAACTATTTTCATATATTAAAAAAAATGTTTCGACTCGGGTAGATATTATTCCAGATTTTCAGATTTCAGCACAGTGTTAGATGGTTGGAGCATATATGGAGAGCAGGTAGCGTAACAACTATAAACTCAATTTTACAATGGAAACCCGGAGTTAGAAGGAGACGCGGAGGAGCTAGAATAAATGGTTACAGGAAGTAAAGGAAAATTTATATAGGGCAGGAATTAGAGACTAGCAGAAAAAGACAGAGGATAGAAAGAAATGGAGAAGCACAGTCAATAGTATCGAGTAGCAGACTGGGACTAATCTGCTCTAAAAAGATGGATCTAGATAGCTTTTTAGCGGCTCAACCCCACCTGGTGTATTTAGCCATTTAAATTTCTTATTACACATTATTATTGGTACATCAAAAATTAAAAGGACAGTGCCTGTAATAAAATCTAAAATTCAAAATTTAATCAAAAAAAATAGTAAATATTAAAATTTCCTATAAGTTCAAATTTATTTATTAAAATTTTTGATATAATTTTCATAAATAAATTACTTACTAATAACACTTTTTTAATCAATTCCAAAAATCCATTTTGCAGCAATAATAAAATATTAGTATTTGTAAAAATAAATATCAATCATATCATAAATAACACAGGTTTACAAAAAAAACTAAATTTCGGACTATTTGACGAAACCATATGACAAGGGGGTTTTTGGGGTGGCTGATCACGAATCCGGGGTCCGCTCACCTCTTTCACGCCAGGTAAAGGTCAAATCAAGATAAATCGACAGTCGCTCTGAGAAAGTATATTAGGGCGTTTTTGGTGTCGCTGATGACGAATCAGGAGTCCGCTGACCTCTATCACGTCTAGTTCAAGGTCAAATCAATATAAATCGACACAATCGCTCTGAAAATATAGGGGTTTTGGAGTCACTGATCATGAAAACTGCGGTCCGTTGAGCTCTACCACGTAAGGTGAAGGTCATTTCAACGCCAAATCAGGACAAGTCCACAAAACTGATTTGACCTTGAAATGACCTTTACCTGTCGCGGTTGAGCTCAACGGACCCCAGTTTTGTGATCAGCGACCCCAAAAACCCCCTAATATACTTTTTCAGATCGATCGTGTCGATTTATCTTGATTTGACCTCGAAATGACCTTGAGCTAGACGTGATAGAGGTCAGCGGACACAAATTCGTCATCAGCGACCACAAAAACCCCTTAATATACTTTTTCAGAGCGACTGTCAGTTTATCTTGATTTGACCTTGAGATGACCATTACCTGACGTGATAGAGGTCAGCGGACCCCGGATTCGTGACCAGCGACCCCAAAAACCCCCTAGTCATATGGTTTCGTCAAATATTCCGAAATGTATTTTTTTTGTAAACCTGTGTAATCAAAAGAATATCAATCTTTTAATTTAAATACACAACTGTAAAACATAGAACTGCATTCACAACTGTATTCACAGTAAAAGTTTCAAAAGATCACACATTACGCTTAAAGTAAGAGGTAAATCTGCAGACGAGTCGTTGTGACTTCCAAAATATGACAACACCGCTGGAAGTGACAACGCACCTTGAACTACCCTATATATGGAAGCCATAACATATGCTGTACGCTTCGGTATATACGTATATATATACAAAATTTATTGTGGTAAATCCTTTCCCCTCAATAGGTAGACCCATTTGATAAGCCCCCCTTTTACCAAATACACAATTTTTAAAAAATAATTCCTAGTAGAAAAGGTGGAGGTCGGACAGTCTCTTCTGTATACCGGAAGTCACAACTAAACGTGCATCTATATATATATATATATATATATATATATATATATATATATATATATATATATATATATATATATATATATATATTTACATCTTACTATTCCTATGGACTCAAACCATACCGCAACCTTACAGCCTCTCCTATTTAGAGGTGTATATAATAGTTTAGATATCGAATATATTGAATCTAGTGACAAAACATTCTCAATGCACAAATTTTCATTTTGATAAGATTAAATTCAATATATACTGTTCCGTCCGGTTCTTTTATCATTAGCACCTCATTAGGACGTTCTATTTTTACAGCCTCATTAGTGTAATTTTTATCAGGATTCTGGTATTACGGCCTCGTATACACCACCTTACAGACTCATACAATGTTGTCAATTCTCTCACTGCCTCTTTAGATAAATCGGGGTTTCCCCTTTCAATTTGGTGTTTAAGCGAACGAAGTTTATTTTGCATTTCTCGAGTGTTAAGTAATGAATATTTTAAAACAGTATATTATTTCAGTAGTCGATATTTTAAACAAACACTTATAAATGACAAAGTATTTTTATGATTTCTAAAAAGTTGAACATGATATTTTATTCAAAGGAATGGTGAATTTAAGTTAGCGCAATATTTTTTAACAATATTTGTTCTTCTATCGTTTAGTTTCCGTCGGATAGTAATCTAGAATTGCTAATTAATAATATATTATAGTGAGGACATTTCCTGAAGTTTGATTATAATTCTTCTTCTTTAAGTGTAATATTATCATCCCATCTCTTTAATGGTGAATCTGTCCTTTTTTTAAATGGAGACTTATCTCGTACTACGTACTATGCTGTCCTCTTCTATTTTGCTGATGAGGGTGTTCCATTCTCTTTTTCGTTTGTTGAACTCATTTTTTAATGTTGTTTATTCTGCATAGGTTTAATAGTGTTTTGCGGTTATGCTTCTTACTATTCTCATATCATTCTTCTCCAAATATCTTCTTATCGTACTTATGTCAAGCCTTGTTTTTGCTTTATACCTATGTCATGGTAGTTCGGATTTAGATTCGTATAATTACGTTTTTGCTTCGATTTTCAAGCATGTTTCTCTATATCGTGTATTTAAGACACCCTGAGATTCTGCTTGCCTTTAGCATTTTTTGTTCCCTTACTTTCTCTGCAGTGTTATTATCGCTCGATAAGGTTATTTCCTAATATCAACTAGTAACTAGTCGTCTTTAAGGGGAGCGGAGCAAAATGCAAAATTTTGACACATAAAAATTTTCAAGGTGTTTTAAATGTATTCATTTTTTTTTAATCCTGAGAAAATAATTAATATTTTTGGAAAATTTAAATGCAGAATGAAATATTACATTATTACCGAGGGCCGAAAGTCACTGAAAACTTCTATACTGTTTATTTTAATAAGTTACAAAGTTACAGGGATGAAAATAAAAGAGAA
Organism: Diabrotica virgifera virgifera; assembly: GCF_917563875.1. Classification (NCBI taxonomy): domain Eukaryota; kingdom Metazoa; phylum Arthropoda; class Insecta; order Coleoptera; family Chrysomelidae; genus Diabrotica; species Diabrotica virgifera. The sequence continues at coordinate 115,963,830 of NC_065448.1, forward strand.
AATTTAGTGTGATTTTTAATTGCAAATATTTCATTCAAAAGAAACTTTTTATTTATTGTAAGGGATTTTCTACCCTTGCTAATAGAGCAGTCTTTCATTCTGCGTTTAAATTTTTCAAAAATCCTTATTAGTTTTCTCCGGATTCGAAAAAAATTAATACATTTAAAACACATTGAAAATTTTGACATGCGTTAAAATTTTGCATTTTGGTCCGTTCCCCTTAATCGAACGAAGCTATTTCTCGCATGTGATGTTCCGTCTCCGACTTTTCGGTAGATCTACCGAATTTCCCCTTGTATTACCGATTTGAACAAAAAATATCATAATACACTATATTTTACTTTAAAATAAATTCAATCCATTCTTTCACAGATTTTGCTCAGGATTACAACCGCTTAGATTGACATGAAATCTGAAATGCGCATAGGAAACATGTCGAAAAAAAAAAACTATATTTATATTGCCGATATGCGTTTGTACGCCAGGGAGGAATATCATCCATTCTTGAGGGTGAAAATATTTAATCTTTAAATAACTGCGGCAATCGATGGAGAATTCAATTCATAGCAAAAAATGTTATACACGCTTCTCTCGGTTAGTTAATATTTTTGTGATTTGGGTGATTTTTCTAAAATAACTCGCAAACAGTACATTTTAAGCAAAAAGCCATAAAATGCAAGTCAAAAAGAAACCATTCAAGAATATGAATTAATTTTTTTTTAATTTTTATAGCGGCGATAGAAGTCGAGTTACAACCTGATGAAGGTGAAGGTTTATTTAAATTACCCTTTAATCGAAACTTTATTATCAAATAACGTAAATAATACGAGGTTTTTTCAGAAATGCTCACATTTTTAAAATTATTTGATAAGATTTTTAAAACAAGCTAAGCTATACGTTATTCGGATGGAAAACACCAGAGTTATTAACAAAAAAAAAACGATTATGTCATTAAAAAAAAATAAAAAAAAGGAGGAATTAAATTATTGGTTTCTCCACAAAAATGAAAATTATTCCTATTCCACATATAATTAGGTTTATTTATGTATCAACAACGTGTCTTAAAATTGTATCCAGTTTAAAATGTCTAGATTTGAAATAAACTGAATTTGTGAGTATTTTGCTGCTCCGAAATAGTTGAAATTGGAGATATTTATACGCTCCGAAAAAATTGACAGGAAAAGGTAAACGGTTCTTCTACTATAACTTGTTAAATTTTAAAAATATTTCATTGATCGAAAAATTTAATTTATTATACTGAATTATGAGTAAGTACTATAAGATCTGGAAAGTTGAACTTTTTTGAAGCCTTTAGTATTTATGAACGGAACTTTTTACACTATGTTCAAAGTTAAAATGTCAAAATATCAATTAGATTGTATCGTAGAGAAATAAATAAAGATGTGTAATAGGGGCCTTACTCTCCCCCATGTCTAACAGCTTCCTGTTTTCAGAATAGACGAGATCCATTTTTTTTCGAAGTCAAAATTGAAATATCCAAATAAACTTCGTCAAAAGACTTCGATCCGGAAACTTGTGTTTGAGGAAAGGAATTCTACTATGAATTCGTCTTCCACATAGAAAATATGGTTTGTTATATTTCGAAAGTTTCTTCCGATGTGGCCAAAGTTTCTGGTCATCTCTAGAAAACAAGGTTTCTATTAACATCTCTGAGGTCACCTCTGACTTCGACATTAAAATATCGTCATTATTATAAAGTTCCTGTAGATATTTTGTCTTTCAAAAAAAGATGAAATAGGTAGAAAAGTTAATAGAGGAAACAGGAACAATAGACAAAGGAATTTAACCCATTTCAGCAGAGACAAAAGACGATAAAGTGAAATGTAAATTGGAGTCACGGTCGACATTTGACGGGAGCGGAGGTCCTGTTCGTATTAAGTTCCAAGTTCCAATTTCGGACCGAAAGTCGTCATGAAATAATTACATGAATTAGTTTAAATCAGCTGCAATAGCGAATGGATGGTCCGAATAAAAAAGGCTGAAAACTTATATCTATTGCACTTCGAGGAGATGCCTTGGATGTGCTTCATACCATAGCCGTAGATTAGAGAGATGATTTCAGACAGACTAAACAGGCGATAGGATCACGCACACTTGGAGTATGTCGAAGTTTAAAAATCGAAGAAAAAAAGAGATGAGGATTTTCAATAATATAAGGTAAATATTGTCAGGTTCATACCATTCCACCAGGAGGAATCATACTTGGAAAGGACTTGGTGACTTCTACTAAAGAAATTTCTATAAGACTTATTAAGGTCAATGACTACCCAGTGATCATCAAAAAAGATACGAAAGAAGGAATCTGTGTAGATGTAACGCCCACAACGAGAGGTTCGACCAAATGGTTGCAGTTGCTGGTCAGTCTATAAATTAGGTGGAGAAAAGGAGATTAAGGGAATTTCTTTGGCGATTTCATGGCATATTTGTACCAGAAAGAGGAAAGGCAGGAAGAACTACCCCTGTTAAACATAAAAGTGATACTTGTAACGCTAAACCAATTCGTCAAACAGTTCAGAACTGTTTTACGTCAAACAGAGGAAACTGAAAATATTGTTCAGGCAATGAAGAAAGTCGGAGTGATAGAACTTTCTACCAGGCCAGGGATCTCTCCGTTAGTTATGGTCAAGAAGAAAGACGGAACTACGAGGTTCTGTGTGGATTACCGTTTGTTAAACAATATTACCAAAAAGGATAGTTACAGTTTGTCAAATATACGGTCATACTTGGCCCATTGATATTAGGCTGCACCTAAGAAGCGCATTCAACAGAAACATAATTCACTGAATGCGCTTCCACTTATTTTTCTACGCGAGTGGACAAAATCGCCAAGTATCACCGTATGTTTGACAAGCTGTCCCTATAACACGATTCAATGATACGTTGGATATATTGGCTGGAAGAAAATTATTTTCTACTTTGGACTTGAAGTCTTGATATTGGTAGGTAGAAATGGACCCAGTGGATAAGGAAAAGATAGCCTTTACCACAAGATCCGGATTGTGGCAATTCAACGTTATGATATTTGGACTCTGTAATACTCCTGCGACATTTTGAGAGCTTTACATAAAACCTGTTGACAGGGTTATCTTGGAAAACGTGCCTGGTATTTTTTGACGACGCAATTGTCTTCGTGGAGACTCTTTTGAAGACCATTTGAAGAATTTAAAGACGTTTTTAATCGACTGAAAGCTTCCCTATTGATGTTAAACCCCAAGAAGGGCCGGTTATTTCAAAGTAAAGTCAATTATCTAGGTCATAAAGTCAGTAAAGAAGTAGTGGCTGTGAATAAGGGAAAAATCGATTCCATTCAGGAATGACTAGAACCCACTGACAAACATCAAATGAGAAGTTTTATTTGACTATATACTTACTATCTAAGGTTCATTAAGAAGTTTTCACGTATCATTGTCATTAACGCGACTTACATAAGAAGCAAGAGATTACAATTGGGATGGAGACTGCCAAATTTCCTTTCGAAACCTTAATGAAGTATTTAATCACAGCAGCATTAAAAGAGTATCCACTGCCAGGAGGAGAGTTTATCTTAGATACAGATTACAGATGTAAGTAACATATGAATTTTCAGAGTGCTATCTCAGATCAAAGGGACAGAAACGTATTCTTGAATATTTTAGTAAAGTGCTTTCAAAACCTCAGCGAGAGTATTGTGTCACGAAAAATGAATTTCTAGAAGTAGCGAAATCAGTAGAATACTTCTATCAGTACCTCTAAGGAAGGAAGTTTCTAATCCGAACGACCATGCCCCAACCACTTAGGTTAAGGCAGTTTAAGATCCCAGAAGGTCACATGGATTGAACGACTCAAAGATACAATTTCAAAATTGAGCATCGGGCAGGAATTAGTCACAGGAACGCCGATTCTCTTTCTAGAAGTTAGTACCCAGCCGAGTCCGTACCCATTGCAACAAAACATAATCAAAGAAACGAGTACTGCTAAAAACAACGGTGGTCGACGACGAGTGGACGCCTATTAAAATCAGGGGCGAACAAGGGAAAGATCCAATTTTACAGAAAATTCTTAAATTGAAAGAAGAAAATCGTCAACCATCTTGTCAAGAAATATCAAGCCTAAGTAGTTAAGAGGCGTTGGGCCCTGTGGAACTCCTTTATAATGAAAAACAGCTTGCTTAAACGAGTACTGGAAAATGATAATGGTATAGCGAAGAGAACACAATTGATGATTACAAAGAGCAGAGAAGAGCCGAAGTATTTCGTTAGTTACATGTTACATGACAGTCCATCATGAAGACATTTCTATGTAAATAAAACCCTTCAGAGAATGCGGGAACGGTTTAATTAGATGAGTAGTTTCGACGATGTAAAGAAATGGTGTAAGGAATGTACTAACTTGCCACGAGTACTGGAACTTATCGAAAAGGAAGGCTCCTACGAGGCAATACAATGTTAGATGTCCGTTTGAGAGAAAGCAAAAGAAAGCGAAAATGGATGCAAGTAGATATTATATTGATCGTATTGAATTACTTCACTAAAGAACATAAAAACTACAGGCTATTACTCGTAAATCGGATGGAATGGTAGAGCGAATAAATAGGGCAGTTGACAAGCATTTGATAAATATGTTGTCCAATCAGCAGCGAAATTGATATCTGTAACTTCCGTTCTTCGCAATGACTTACATATATGAGTACCTTGTGATTTAGAGTTTGGATGTCGATGGATAAGACGTAGCTGGTGAAGATTATGTAAATGGATTGCGAAGAAGAATGGAGATCCGTAAACCGAACATCCCTTATGTTTTATGAAGGACCACAAAGTCTGACTCGATAATTTGAATAAGCGAATGGGTTGTTCTCCCAAGGTCTGACAAGGTCCGTCCTTAAGTATGGAGTAGATTAACGACGTTATCTACCGAATAAGCAAAATTCCGATGGGAAGGCGGATGATAGTATCTACACAACAACCGGCTGGCGTCAATTCAAAGAGACCACGTCAAAGGTGAAGAAGTGGAAATAAACCAAGTCCAAGAAGTACGTAACCTCATGTTTGATGAATTCATAAATGCCTATGGAGGTACCAATAGAGCAAAACATGATGTTGTCACTGAAGAAAACCAGATCTGCCACTTATAGATGACTACTCACTGGCCCATACAATCCTGACCGCTATTTAAGATGCACAAGGGTTGGAATCCGACTTTCAAAGGAAGTTTGGCTGAGTTGCAGAACTTCAATGCCAACTGACAACTTCGGGAAAAGCTGTGAAACTCCAAGATGCATGACGTTACATTTCCCAGCTGGTAATAAAAGACACTGCTCATGACCAACCTAAGTCTAGTGATTATTATACATTTAACTTAGAAAATTATATATTCCTTGACGGGTAATTGCATATTAAAACGGACTTATACTTATAGATGTATAGTTGGTTGGCGATTACAATACTCTAAATAGATAACCAATCAATGATGCGAATAAAGATAATTTGACACAAAAGTAATCTATCGTCACAGTATTTTCACAATATCATATGGTAAAATGGGAATTGTAATTTCTAGGTTAGTATTTTTCAGCAATCTTGATATTTTTCAATATCTTGCACTGGACAATTTTCTTTTTGACACGGTGACAGGAAAATACAGCGTGTTTTATATGTTTGTTCATTGGTATTTTTTCATTTTTCCGACTGTATATTCATTGAAAATGAATTCTGGTTTGGAGCCCAAAACGTCAAAAATAATAGGCAAATATGTAATATTATTATTGTGGCTTGTTCCCAGTATTCTCCCCAAAAATATATAGTCATATCTTAAGTTGGAAAGTACGTAGGTAGGTTATTATTATTATAATATGCAACAGCTAATAAGTAATTCATAGAAAGTATTAATATTTTTTTGGTCGATAACATTTTCAATTTTTGAAAAATTGAAATATATGTTTAAATCATATGGTGAAATGAGTATCTATCGTCTTTATGACTGGTCACGATCTATAAATATAGTGAATGTTCATAAAAATATGAGTATTTCAGAAATGACAAGAAAAAAAACACACAGAAGCCAGAGAGAAATTTTATGAAGATTTCCAAGAGGTGGTAAATGCAATACCAAAAACATCCGCAGTTATTGTTATGGTAGACATAAATAATATAAGAATGGCAATGATCTGATACTAGGCATAAAGCAAAAATTAATGAAAGTATACATAAGAAAATGAACTCTTTTGAATTTCTGCGTACAAAATGAATAGGTACAGAATTAATGTTGTACATTTCTATGCTTTATGATGCAAGATTAAAACAAAAATGTATATCTACTTTTATCAACACAACTGGCACAAATCAATAATAAACTAAGTACCTACATTCTTACAAATAGAAATGAACATTACAAACAAGTATTAAATGTACGGAGCCATTAATAGGTCTGGATCCCGCGTATGAAAAAAAAGCTGATTAATAGCAAGCTGAAAATTTTTTAATAGCTTAAGGGTGTGTAGTCGGACAAACTTTGATATATTGGAACACTGGAACAGGGGAAGTTTTAATTATGGAGCAAGTTAAAAAATTGGAGCGGTCAGACCACGAAAACGTCACGTGTATTTAGTCCGACAGAACTTCCAATTGATTTGTTACCCTTTCATTAAACTCTCATGTAAAAATCAGGCTGGTATTTATCACCAAATGGGCATTATAATGAGTGGAACACGTAGAAAATGTCAAATGACAGGAATTATGACAGGTGATAAATAGCGGTCTGATTTTTGCATGAGAATTTAATGAAAGGGTAACAAATCAATTAGAAGTTTTGTCGGACAAAATACATGTGACGTTTTCTGGTCTGACCGTTCCAAATTTTTAACCTGTTCCACAATTAAAACTTCCCCTGTTCCAGTGTTCCCATATATCAAAGTTTGTCCGACTAGACACCCTTAAGCTATTAACAACTTTTCAGCTTGCTAATAATCAACTTTTTTTTTTCATACGCGGGATCCAGACCTATAATATTTTATTTTTATTTATAAACAGTTACATTTATATTCTGAATTATAAAATTATATAGCTTATTCGTTCTTAAATAAAAAGATGTGTTTATTATGCAATTTCAAAATCAAAACGTGTGGAAGAAATGTCTGTGAAACAAAATATCTTCCTTTATTAGGTACTATTAATAACATACCTACTGCGTACCATTACATTTTTCAACACATAAAAATTAACGATAACAGCACCAGCAATTTGCGTCAGATCGGATGATACAATATCCAGGCAACAGTGTTGCCAGCCGTGCGGAGTTTATAGTGTCGTTTCTTAGTTTTACATATGAACGATATACACCTTCAATATACTCATAAAAGCGCCATCCAACGGCAAATGGCTGAATTACAAGCGACCTTACGGACTCATTTTGTTTTAAGATTTGCAGCTATCCTACGATACCCACAATATTTGTAACATATTTGTTTAGTAGGTAGAGGTCTCTAGTTTCTCATTCAACAAAATTTTGGTAGAAAATGACCATCCTTTTAAAGAAATACATGAAAAACATTACGGCCTCCGTATATTGAGTCCGTTGTGTATGGTCAAATCCTTAATGCAGAGTCCGTAATATTAGTAGGATATATATATATATATATATATATATATATATATATATATATATATATATATATATATATATATATATATATATATATATATATATATATATATATATATATATATATAAGCAGGGGTTAGCCCGAGTTAATAACCTCTCCTTGTTTGATTGTTTAAAAACGTTCTAAACGTTTGGCATTCCTTGCCTCAGGTAGCTGTAGCTTCCTCCGTGGATTTGTTAGTTGTTGCTCTCGAATCCTGAGGGTCTTCTAACATTATAGCCACAAATTGGTTGCATTGCTCCTGTTTAGCTATATCATACTGATGACGACTAATAAGTCAGAAACACGTGTCTATGGTTGCATTCCATCTTGTGCATATTTTGTTTATTTTTTGTGCGTATATATATATATATATATATATATATATATATATATATATATATATATATATATGTATATATATATATATATATATATATATATATATATATATATATATATATATATATATATATATATATATATATATATATATATATATATATATATATATATGTTCGGAAAGATTTCCGCGGTCAGGTAAATGAAAATTACTAAGTTCTCGGGAAGAACCGCGTTGAGAATTTATAACTCGACGTTTCGGCACCCTTTTTGGAGCCATTATCAAGAGGGGTATGGTTCCGTTCGAGTTCGGGGTCTCAATCTGCCTACTCCCCTCACTCGTGACGTACCAGTAGTGTCTTGTTCTCTAGGAGAACGGTCAAGCGGCACTGAGGTCTCAATCTGCCTACTCCTCAGTGTCGAGTGACGACCTGTCTTCGCCTGTGTAGCTCCTTTTATACTCTCAGTGCGCGCGGGAACTGTATGCGTGGGAGAGGCCTGATTGGGATCGACTGTTCGCACTGGGATCGCAGCTACGAACATTCCATATCTGTAAAACATTCCGACACTACTTCAGCCCTTGCCCTACATCATATTCAGACAGGTCACCAAATAGATTTCGAGAAAGCAAAAACCATCGCCCCTGTCCGCTCCTTAAAATCGAGAATCATCCGTGAAGCCATCGAAATTGAAAAACGCCCTCACAGCCTAAACACACGCGATGACGCCAAAAGACTGCCGGCAACATGGCGACCGCTGCTTCGGCGAATCCCCACGTCAGTCGATCCCACTCAGGCCTCTCCCGCGCATACAGTTCCCGCGCGCACTGAGAGTATAAAAGGAGCTACACAGGCGAAGACAGGTCGTCACTCGACACTGAGGAGTAGGCAGATTGAGACCTCAGTGCCGCTTGACCGTTCTCCTAGAGAACAAGACACTACTGGTACGTCACGAGTGAGGGGAGTAGGCAGATTGAGACCCCGAACTCGAACGGAACCATACCCCTCTTGATAATGGCTCCAAAAAGGGTGCCGAAACGTCGAGTTATAAATTCTCAACGCGGTTCTTCCCGAGAACTTAGTAATTTTCATATATATATATATATATATATATATATATATATATATATATATATATATATATATATATATATATATATATATATATATATATATATATATATATATATATATCATAAAGGAGTACGACCGTCAATTCCAATATAAAAAAGGAACACTCGTAATTGTAGGGTTTTATGGGTCAAGTGGGTGAAAAAAGAGACAAAGAATTCGGCTACTTCATCTATTTATTGAAGACGTTTCGTCTACTGCTCAGTAGACATCATCAGTTCATCTACAAAAAGAGTGTTATAAGAAACAACATCAAAAGGAGAGGTAAAAAAGCACTAGCGTTACCTTAAAAAGACATGTGGCAATAGATAAGTTGTACATAGTAAAAAATCTTATCCATGAACCAATGCAATGTAAAAGTATATAACATTTAAATGTATAGTTAATATTTAAAAACTTTAATACAGCTAAAGACAAGACCATGTGGTAACAGTCACATATAAAAAACAAGTAAAAAAAAGCCGGCTTGCTTTTTTAATGTCAAGGATGAACCAAGAAAAAAACAGATTCACACTTCCAGAATTAGTAGTATTTAAGCATACTTCATTTTAACTTTAGGTAACATCATTACAGGATTTGAATGCTAATGTGCAAAATTGAAAATTTAAAGTTTAATAGTTACCAGCAGGTCGATCTGTGCCCAACAGGCACACAAAAGCAAATGGAGTTGAAAAATATCAGATCTAAACTGACATCTCGCCAAGAGGAAGGCAACCTTGAAAATTTTTACAAAGAGTGACTGACAACTGCAGTGCAGCGCGGTAAAATTCAAATTGATGTAATAAAAACAGTTGTAAAAGTGTTTAAAAAGTGAAAATAATATCAAGAAGTAATCAAGGGATCTACCCTATACCTCGTGGACAAGAATCACAGTATATTTTAAACACGTGAAGGCAAATCACATAATTATATGGAAAAGTGCCTACGTTAGTACTGGTTATCCAGTAACCAACAATTATATAAAATAGTACAATATTATAACTTCCATATATCGCAGCTCAATGTGCAGATGAAAAAATGCAAAAATATAAGAAAATTCATAAATCAGTTCAGCAAATTGTAATTTATAATTCATATCAGTAATGCAAAATTTTATCCTATGGAAATTTATATTTGTTAAAATGTTAAATCTATTAAGTAAACTGTTATTATTAAAAAAGTGGGAAAAGCTTGAAAAACCACAAAAAAAACTTTTTTACAATATAATAATTTGAGTGTAATAATACCAACTAATTCTCCAAAATCAATGCATGGTATATTTGACCCAAGTTACTGATGTCAGTTCTCTTGTTAAGTACATTAGAAGTCTTCAATATGAAACACATCTCTAAGAACTGTCTTTTCGAGAGGTTACATTCATTACAAAGGATCTTGGTTTCATCAAAGTCCACCTTATGTTTTGTATCTATTGCATGTTGGGCTAAGGCACATGTTGGTTTTTTCAAAGTGATATCACTACGGTGTGAAATTAAACGTGATTTTAAAGCTCGCTTTGTCTGCCCTACATAACATGCGTCACATTCAGCACAAGGTATGTGGTAGACCACATTAACTTGTTCCATAGGGGACAAGGGTGTTTTAGTCTTAGAGAACAAATTTCTGACTGATCTTGCATTCTTAGTTGCAATCTTAACAGGAATATTATTATTTTTATATAGTTTAATAAGTTTATCAGTAACCTGAGGAAAATAAGGAAGTGAAGAAAACTGGGAAACAGGAGTCCCAAGATTAGTAGTAGGCAGAATTGTGATGTTAACAGTATTATTCGATATTGATCTATGTTGGTCACCATTGGGTATGTCGTTCAGAGAAGAACCGTAACTTTGGGAAAAAAGAAATTTGTTGATAAGAGAGGAAGGGTAGGAGTTATCTACCAAAATACTTCTGAGTAATAGAAGGGATTCCCTTCGATTACCAGGATGTGTCAACCTATGTAGCCGACAGCTTAAAGCTTTAATAAGGTTTATTTTATATTTAAAAGGATGACAAGAATGGTAGTTGAGAAACTTATTGGAGGCCATTGGTTTCCTATACCAACTTGTAATAAGTGTGTTATCCCCACTTCTAGTGACACGCATGTCTAAGAAGGGGATACTATGGTTAATGGGGTCCTCGATTTCACATGTGAACTGCAAATGAGGATCAAACCCATTGAAGATGGACAAGGTGGCCTGAGTCTTGTCTGGTGGTAAGGCTAGTAATAGGTCGTCCACATACCGTTTAATAAAAGGAACTTGAAAATATAAACACTCCAGACGGTCAGAGACTAAATCCTCCAAAACATAATTCACTAGGATGGGTGAAATCGAGGAACCCATTGGTGTCCCAAAAATTTGTAAATAAAACTTATCGTTGAAGACCAAAAAATTAGTGTCAAACACTAATTGGATCAATTCTGCAAACACTTCCCAGGAAACTGGAGAATTAGGTTGGATAATATTCCAATGAATTCTTAGCGAAGTAAGGACACTAGCCAAGGGAAGGTTAGTAAAAAATGAAACTACATCAAAACTCACCAAAATATAACCATGTGGTAGCTTAAAGTCATTAATAAATTCACTAAATTGAAAAGAGTCAACAATGTTGTAATCATTATTGTAGTTATAAGATTTTGACAAGATATCAGTCAAAAATTTTGCAATATGTATGTTAGGTGAATTAATTGAGGAAACAATAGGCCTCATGCTCAATGTGGGCTTGTGAATTTTGGGCAGACAATAAAATCTTGGAGCATAACCATCATAATTATGTAATGACTTAGCTAAAGTTTGGTCTATGATCTTAATATTTTTTTAAATGAGTAATGAATTTATTAATTTTGTTAGAAAATTTTGAACAGGGGTTAGAAGTAAGAGGTTGGTAGTACCTAACGTCATCTAACAATGATTGACTAAGGCTGATATATTGATCTTTATCCATAAGAACAGTGGCATTACCTTTGTCACTGGTGAGAACGAGAAGATTAGGGTGGGTTTTGAAAAACGATACCGTTTCCCTATAAATCTTATCAATTTCAGATATGGATTGCCTAGGGCGGTTAGTATAATTCAACAGAATGTTGTTAGAAGATGACCTTAGGGAGAGAAGATCAGCATTGTCTGCATGATACAATATATTTTCCACATCTGCAAGGATCCTACTGATTGAATAATCTTTGAAGGTAGGTTCTAGAACAAATTTAGGGCCCAAAGATAATAACTTTAGAATATTTTGAGGAACATCCACATTAGAAAGATTCCTAATCCAATTAGGATTAAATGGAATTTTATGGAATTCTGGAGTACCCAGGTTATCAAGCTTCCTCTGAAGATGTAAAATAGTTTTATTATAAATGAAATTAAATTTTCTGTGTAAAGAAGTCTCAAACCTCTCCAACAAAGATGCAGGTAAAGTGTGATCTAAGAAATCAGTGACATTATTTATTTGACCAAAAATGATTTTAATATCTGAACGAACCCTCGATATATGGAAATTAAGTAATCGTGCCCTCACCTGTCTATTAAGAGCCTGGCTCCTACGTTGAAGTATGTGATCGTGGGTTCCTGTGGTAGTGGTAAGTATGCTAGAAGCTAGAAGTGGCGTCTGTGATAAATCTTGGAATTTTCCTGGTTCTCCTGCACTCTAGAAGGAAAGTGCTTCTTGCTTCAGCTGTAGCTAGTTTTTCGGTAAGATTGGTCCATCTCTTAAGCTTCTTTACTGCTAGTTCCCCATGGATGCGCCTGGTATTAGCGTAAAAACCCTCTGTAACAGAAGACATCATAAAGGAGTACGACCGTCAATTCCAATATAAAAAAGGAGCACTCGTAAGTGTAGGGTTTTATCGGTCAAATGGGTGAAAAAAGAGACAAAGAATTCAGCTACTTCATCTGTTTATTGAAGACGTTTCGTCTACTGCTCAGTAGACATCATCAGTTCATCTACAAAAAGACTGTTATAAGAAACAACATCCAAAGGAGAGGTAAAAAAGCACTAGCGTTTCCTTAAAAAGACATGTAGCAATAGATAAGTTGTACATAGTAAAAAATCTTATCCATGAACCAATGCAATGTAAAAGTATATAATATTGAAATGTATAGTTAATATTTAAAAACTTTAATACAGCTAAAGACAAGACCATGTGGTAACAGTCACATATAAAAAACAAGTGAAAAAAATCCGGCTTGCTTTTTTAATGTCAAGGATGAACCAAGAAAAAACCAGATTCACATTTCCAGAATTAGTAGTATTTAAGCATACTTCATTTTAACTTTAGGTAACATCATTACAGGATTTGAATGCTAATGTGCAAAATCGAAAATTTAAAGTTTAATAGTTACCAGCAGGTCGATCTGAGCCCAACAGGCACACAAAAGCAAATGGAGTTACTCCAACTCCATTTGCTTTTGTGTGCCTGTTGGGCTCAGATCGACCTGCTGGTAACTATTAAACTTTAAATTTTCAATTTTGCACATTAGCATTCAAATCCTGTAATGATGTTACCTAAAGTTAAAATGAAGTAAGCTTAAATACTACTAATTCTGGAAGTGTGAATCTGGTTTTTTCTTGGTTCATCCTTGAAAATAAAAAAGCAAGACGGCTTTTTTTCACTTGTTTTTTATATGTGACTGTTACCACATGGTCTTTTCTTTAGCTGTATTAAAGTTTTGTCGAATATGATATACAAGGGGACAAGGGTAGAATAATACGAATAGGTGTTTTAGTTTTTGTATACAGTGATGCTAACTGTATACAAAAACTAAAACACCTATTGGTATTATGGAAAACTCTAATGTAGTGTACAAGATACCATGCAGAAATTGTGAAAAATCATACATCGGACACACATCTAGAAATCTAATAGGTAGATTACCGTCACACCAAAGCGATCTAAGAAATAACAAAAATACATGTGCATTAGTAAACCATGCACTAAATAAAAATCATTCATTCAACTTCAATGAAACAACGATATTGAAACATGAGAACCAACTTAATAAAAGGGAATTTCTTGAAATGGTATGCATAAATAAAAATCAACGTGTGAATAAAAAAACTGACATAAATAAACTAAGTAACATCTACAATTACATTTTATCTTATGATAAATAATATTTTAATTAAAAAACACTAAATTCCTTAACTAAATTACATAAATTAAATTTTCAAATTTTGGCACCACTTTAATTTTTTATTAACTAAAGAATAATTGGCAAAATTCATATATCTAGATATACCTATTCTAATTTAAAGTATACTAATATTGAATAATCTAATACTAGTTTATAACAACTTCAAATAAACAGATATTGGTATTCTTTTTGACATTACTTGAAATGTCTTTCTGGCATTAGTCAAATTTAAAACTAAATTAAGTCAGATCTTTCCTCATATTTTTTTACAAATTGGAACATTGTTATTTGGATTATATAAAATAGAAATTTATATACATTATGTTTTGTAAAAATGTTTACTTTATGGAATAACCTCAAGTTGTAAGTTTTTTATGCTTTTATATACAATGTACTTTATCTCTAATTTCATTGTATTTATCATATACTTATTTTAGCTTATCTTGAAAAAGCAAATAAATTTTGCGAAAGCTCGATAATAACAAAGAGTTTTACTTATCCTACCCCTAAAAAATAAGTGACTGCAACCCCAAAACAAAACTATTATATATAGTATCAGTCAATATTACCAAACTACTATATATATATATATATATATATATATATGTATATGTTAAACTGTAGTCTCTCGTGGCGTCCAGGTCTTCGTGGACTCCGATATACGGTTGCCACGAGGATTTTCTCTAAAATTTATCGCAGGTGAAAGGTACCACTTCCTACACTGCCTGAACAAAATATTGGCCGGATGTCCTCAGACACGTTATCTGTATAATAATATACACATTACTTGGGGCAGTTGCCGTCAGGCGCGCCACGTTCGCTTGCTGTATATAAAAAATCACTTTAACGGTTTTGATGACGTCCAAATATATATTTATTCATTTTAAGGTTGTCGCGGAATCCGTATATTTCAGTTTATGTCCTCATGGCTTCTACTACGCTGTTGCCACCTCAAATGTTGGTATTTAGACTTCGGATATTTTTATAAATGATTATTGTAGTATTTTAAAACAATTATTGTGACAGATTAATAATATTCTCTTTGTATAATTAACAGTGTATTTCTTACTGCAAAAATAAAAACAAATGAAAAGTATGTTCATTAAAATTGATGAATTTATCATAACCAGTTGCCGAAACTGGTTGTCTAATTGCTCAATTGTAACATATTATAGAAGTGTTAGAATTTAATTCTTAATTCTTTATTAGAAGATCCAGATTTAGGAATTAGAACCACAAATACATTTAAAGAATATAAATAATTTGAATCTATATTATCTAAAGAAGGCAAAAGAGACATCGAAAACAGAACACAGCAGGGCAAAATAGCGGTAAACATTCTAAGCTCTCTACTATGGTCTAAAGAGATAAGACAAAAAACAACAATCTATCGTACCTTGGTAGAGCCTATTTTGACTTATGGAGCAGAAGTTTGGCAGATCGCAAAAAAAGATAAAAAGAGAATAGAAGTAGGTAGTAGAAATATATTATCTAAGGAGAGCGTGTGGTATATAAAAGATCGCATCAGGAAGGAGGACAAAAACTGTAGATTTCAGTGTAGATAGAATTAAAACGAGACAACTAGTGTGGTATGGTCACGTCAAACGAATGAATGAAGATAAATGGCCAAAGAAAGCTTTAAATTGCCTACCACAACAAAGAAGAAGAAGGGAAAGGCCTTTAGTTACCTGGGAAGAACATGTAGAATACATCATGAGAGATAAAGCCATAAAGAAGAAGAATGGATGGACAGAAAAATATAGCGGTCGAAATGCGAGAAGTAGCAGAGGCTGTAGGAACCTCGCTTATAGATATATAGATAGAATTTTTTATTACAATATTTTTAATAATATAATTTTTCTATTCTCATACTATAATATATCAATTATAATGTCACCACCTGTATCATAGATAGAATCAGATAGATCATTAGGTAGAACTAAAAAAAGCAGGACGAACTTCTCCAGGAAGTACATAAAATAATGCCCTCTATTCGTAACGGAACATCACAAGAAATATGGGAGACTTTTAAACATTGTGTAACAACACCAACTGATCATCCAAAGATAAATACTCCTGTGAAACGGAAACACTGGATAACAGATGAAACCTTTCAGATCATTGAGAATAGAAGAAATCTTTGTCAAAGTGGTATGCATAGTGAAAGGGAAAACCTTAGTTTAAGAAACCTCAATTAAAAAGTAAAGCGAAGATGCAAGGCAGAAAAAAACTGTACTATCAAAGTATATGCAAAGAAATTGAGAGACATGATCAGAATAATCAGCCGAGAGATCTATTTAGAAAAATACGCTACTTAACAAAATAATTCAAAGCCAGAACTTGGGCCATAGAAGACAACACTCGAACACTGAGAACAATCAGAGAAAATATAGCAGAGACATGGAGATCGAATTGCAGGGACCTATATAAACATGATTAACCCCAAGAACCTATTAACCAAATCTTTGATGAGGAAGAAGAAGAACCTGATATACTTGAAAATAAAGTAAGACTAGCGATCATTAAGCTCAAATATAATAAAGCACCAGGTCCAGATATGATAACAGCAGAAATACTCAAAGCCACAGAAGAAACTGGCGTAAAATTACTTCATCTACTCTGTAACCAAATATGGCAATTATGGCATTCTAAACAATGGCCTGAAGACTGGACAAAATCTACAATAACAACAATTCATAAAAAAGGCAGCTTCCATAAATGCGACAATTATAGAACTATTTCTCTTATATCACATGCCAGTAAAATAATACTACATATAATCAATGAGAGACTAAAAACATTCCTTCAAAGAGAAATTCCACAAGAACAAACTGGATTTACCAAAGGTAGAGGTACTCGAGAACACCTGTTGAATATAAGACAGATAATCGAAAAATCTAGGGAATTCAATATTCCACTGTACATATGCTTTATAGACTATCGTTAGGCGTTCTACAGGGTCAAGTGGAGACACTTATTATACTAAAAGAAGTAGGCGTACCCCAACACCTTATTTCGCTTATAACTGAACTATTCGAACACACTATTGGATCAGTTAAAGTGCTTGACACACTTTCAAACGAATTTCATCCAGAACAGGGTATCAGACAGGGATGTATACTATCTCCACGATTATTCAATATATATGAAGAGCATATTATGGGAGGATCACTTGAAGGATGGGAAAAAAGCATCTCAATAAATAATCATAAAATAGACAACCTACGTTTCGCAGATGACACATCCCTTCTTGCAAATAGTCAATCAGAGCTGATTGATCTTATACGACTGGTTGAAAACAAAAGTCAAATATTTGGTCTGCAATTAAACATATCAAAGACATGCGAGTAAGGGCCAAAATAAAGATGAAATTAGCCAAAGACAAAAACCGAAAAGTAAACACAAGAAGAAGATACAATGTGGAAGCTCTTAAACAAGAAAACACAAGAATCGAATTCACAAAAAGACTGAAATTAAACCGAACAGCAGTTTCCCAACATGAGGAAACAGTGGAAAAAATATGGAAGAACTTCAAGGACATTATGCAAAAACTGCAAACGAAATTATAGGGATGAAAAAAAAAGTGAATAAAAATGGATAACCGGAGACACATTGTTCTCCAGGGAAATAAGGCAAAAATATACGTTCGGAACACTTGACCGGCCAGGTTGCAAATGGATTTTTTGGATAGGTACTATAGACCTATTACATTATAAATACAAAAATGTCCGTTACAGTTCGGACGATAATTTTAGTTATTAACAAATAAGGGTCAAAATTGTCAGTTTTTGAATTTTGGTACGATTATTTGTTGCTTCGGAAGTTGCAAAATAAAACTTAAATTTCGAAAATAAAAAATTTGCTATAACTTTTGCAAAAATAAACTTAAGACTGATATTACATGAAATATTGGGTCAAACAGTCTATGTCCGGTCCAGATAATACACAAAAAAATTCAAGTCGATTCGTCAATTAGTTTACATTTTATTCAATTTGTTTATAAAAAAAAGCTTTTCTTTACAATGATGAAGCATGCTTTCTTCATCAAATAATAATGATATAGCCATTTTGTGGAAACAGCATGAAAAAAGAATACTTATGTTTTCAAAGTTTTTAAAAAAATAATATAAAGTCATTTTTATCATTCCGAAAATATTTTAGTAGAGTCATTTTTGGCTTATAAACAATTTGAATAACTTTGTTAGTATTAGCTGCAAACTAAATTAATCGACTTAGGGATGGGAAAAACCTACCGGTTATAACCTAAAACCGGTTTTTTTAATTCGAAACAATCGGTTTTACCGGTTTTTTTCCCGGTTATAACCGGTTTTTTCTTTTTAAAATAATAACCGGCGAAAAACCGAATAAGTTACCTGTGGAAAAAAAATTTATTTAGAGAAAAATTAAGAAATTTCTATCTATCTTCGATCTCAATCATGTGTATTATAAATAATATGCGAAGTAATAAGTAATTAACCCAAACAACCGTAATTCAATTTTATTTACTAATAGAGAACTGGACGAAATTGTCACATCAGCTTTTATGAAAAATTTTTTGGGAATAGGTATATAGTTTCAGATGTTAATATATTTACATAAAAAAGTAAGTGATCTGCTTGAAATCGATATTCCAACCATCATCTAAAAAATTGTTTATATTTGAGTACAGTGGAACCTCGATAACTCGGATTAATCGGGACCGCGGCCGATCCGGGTTATCGAAAATCCGGGTTAGCCGGAGAATATGGTAAAAATTAATAAAATACGGTATACTTACAGATAACCTCCATTATAATTACAAAAACATGAAACACATATGCACAGTACACATCTAAATTACGTATAGTTGTATAGAGTATAGAGTTTTGTTCATTTCTTGGTAAAAAAACTCAGTCATACTGTAGATGTACCGACGCCATATGATGCTTCAATAAATTGATTTTAAAGATTCGCCTTTATCAATCCTACCTAATGTTTTTAGTTTCTTTTCCATTGTCATTACAACATTTTTACGTTTTGTTACCATTACGTAGACAAAAATCACGCAAACCCAATCTGAAGCACGATTACACAACGGAAGTGATTAATACGACTGTACTACACACAATAAGGTCACAAGGAACAATGTTGTTATTTAAGAACAGACTAAGACCATTGTTTTAAAAAAGAATTTTTAAATAGTCACGTTTATTTTAAACAATGCTAAGACAGTTTGACATAAATAAAGGAAAAGGAATACAGACAGGTGCCTGTTCTTTCCGATAAGCCGAGACGGTCGCTCTGCTGCCGTGTGCATGAATCATTTTTACTATTGTATATGTAGTTCAAATTACGCAAATACACATTATCTCTCAAATATTATTTTGCCTACATACATTTTTATTTGATAAAATTTTTAAATTGTTTATTAGTTAAATTTTTGTCTGATGAAAATCGGTCCGGGTTAGCCGGACTTCCGGGTTATCGGGGGCCGACTTATCGGGGTTCCACTGTACTTGAGACTCGAGACTCTTGTATGAAATGTGAATATGTACCGAAATACGATTAGGAATCTCCAATATGTAATTTTTAAATATTAGGAAATAAAAGGTAGGTATTATACAAACGTATTAAAAAATATTACCTACTGAAATTTTTTGATGGCAATAGAGAAGTAAATAATGAATTGGTTTATCGAATTAATTTTTAAGTAAAATATAAGTCATTTGAATATTTTTCTAAACTTGATAGTTGATAGATCCAAGGGACATTCCGGTAGATCGGTAGGATCATCATTTTTGAGAATATCCCAATTATTCACAACGCAATATACGCCGAAGCCGTCTACAACGAGCGACGAATCAGAGATTGGGGTACTTTGGCCCATTTTTAGGGTAATTTGAAAGCGCCTGGGAAAATTTTTATAGGTTGAATTGGTTGAGGAATTTTTCTGGAGGAAAATTGAGCAAACTAAAGTGCAATATAAATGTAACATTATAACCTATTGAGTATTTGCTTTTGATTAAAAAAACGAAAACCGGTTTTTGGATCAACCGGTTATTTGACCGATTATAACCGCCAGGTTAAACCGTAAGTAAAAAAAACGGTATAACCGAAACCCGGTTTTTTGTTCAACAACCGCCATGCACCATCCCTAGACTTTAAGATTTAAAAACCTGGTACTTTTACATTATTATTGTATTATCGGTTTATAACCTTCTCCGTCTTCCGATACCCGTTCTCCATTCCTCTCTGTCCGCACATTGATCTACTTGCAGACCTCGTTCATCCATGGCTTTGTTTATTCCTGCCTGCCAAATTTTTCGCGGTCTACCTCTTCTTCTTCTACCTTGCGGTTTCTAGTTTTGCACTTGTTTTGTGATTCTGTCTTCATGCATTCTTTGTACGTGACCAAACCATCGTAGTTGTATTTCGTTGATTTCGTCATTTATTGTATGTGTATCTGTGACCTTCATTATTTCTCGTATCCGTTCATTGGTGACATGTTCTCTTCTTGATATTCCTGCAGCTCTGCTCGAGAAATCCATTTCAGTGACATCTAACATTTGTTTTGATTTTTCCTTCATATGCGATACTTCGCAGCTGTATGTTATAATGCTTTTCACGACGGCGTTATAGATTTTTTTCTTGTTTTGGTTGTTTATCTGCTTGTCCCAGATTACTGAGTTTAGGAGCCTAATTGCTTTCCTGCCCTGAGTATTTCGTTCTTTAATGGCTCCGTCCAGTGTTCCATCATTCGTGATTTTCATACCCAGGTATTTATATTCGTTACATTTACTGATTGTTTCTCCTCCTTCTATAGTCGAGAAAATGAAGCATTTTGGCTCGCAATTTTTTCGTCCAGCATGGATTTATTTGAAATTTTCACAGAAGGTAGGGAATAGTCCAAGGATCATTTTCTATATCATGCGGCTGTACGCTAAAAGCTTGGGGTGGTTGCCACCCCATCTCGGGGACGGGAATGTTTTATTATATTTTAACCATGTAAATCGATGTAAAAATGAATTCTAAAAAAAATGTTTTTTACATTTTCTTCGTAAAACTAGTATTTTTCGAGTTAATCGCGCTTGAAAGTAACAGTCTTTCGACGAAAAAAATCGACTTTTTTAGATGGTTTTTTGAGAATACCTCGAAAAATATGCATTTAATCAAAAAAACTGTAGATATCAAAAATGCATCTTTTAGTAACACAAATTAAATTAAACTTAAATAATATTTTTAAGTAGGTATACTGTTAGACCTATCAAAAAATAGTAATATGAACCTCCTAGAATGACAATTAAGCGACTTGTGATCAAAAAAAGGTTTGTACCTGCTATTCTCTTTAAAAAAATCATCAGTGAAAACAACCCCCTAACTACCCTACTGATTAAAAATTGGTCTTCACCTTTCTGTAATTCCCTTTATATTCGTATTATCAATACACCCAAGAAGTTTGACCTATTTAAAAGGCCTAATTTTAGAAAAATTTGACTTGAAGAAAAATTGATTTTTTGCAATTTCCTATTTGTCACCTTTTATTTCAAAATATCTCCGAAAATACTGGAGATACGAAAAAAATTTTGGACTACTAAATTTTCGCTTATTATTTAATAAGTAAAATTCTCTTGTGCATAGATTTTCATTGCAGTGAACAGTTAGCGAGATACTATAGCTATTTAAAGCCTCTATTTACGAGCAAACACCCCCTTATTCGAGTCTTTTAAACTCACCCCAATTAAAAACTAAGGGATCTTACAGAATTTAGTTTTCACGGTCTTAGAACTCGTCAAAAATCCTACAGAATTATTATTGAAAAAACTTTTTATCGTCAAAAATGAAGGAGCCATGTTCAAAAAACGATTTTTTTTTGAAATATCGAATAGTCCGCTCATGGATAATTTTCAATGTATGTATAATACCACAGAATCGGTTGATATACTGGAAGATGACTAAAAAATTATTTGTATTTGTACATATTCGTAAATTCGTATTTTTGTGTAAATAAATGTTTTTGTAATTCTTTAATTCTACTTTTTTTCTGTATAGATCTATTAAATTATCTACTTATAAAAATTGTGATGTTATTAAGGGTGGTTTTTAGGGGTTGAAATATGATATTTTATCCTAAAGTATAAAACAATCATTATTTAACCCATCAAAACCAAAGTTTACCCATATTAAAATTTACAATGTTTTTATAAAATTTTTGTCAATAAGAGGTAGGTTACACCCCTAAAATAATCAACGCCCTTAAGCATGATATAGAATATGAAGTACAGGGTGATATGATCCTAATCCCAAATTTTTATGTAAATCGTTGCAAGCTGAAATGATTCTTTTAGGATAAGTAAATTTTTTATATGTAGCTCTAACAAGGGTGGTTTTAAGTATATCTTAAAGCATACAACAATCATTATGTACCTAATAAAAACCAAATGTAGACATTATTAAAGTTAGAAATGTTGTTTTATAATTTTTTACAGTTAGGGGTAGTTTTCACTTTTCACATTTCGTTTTCACATGTTTATATTTGTATCCTCCATTGCCTCCCATAACTTTACCGAAGGTACACTGTCGTATGCCTTTTTCAGATCAATATAATATACGAAATGAATCTCTTGGTTAATCGCTGTTTTCTTTTCCATGACTTGTGCGATTGCAAAAAGGTATCAAGTGAGATCTTCCAGATCTAAATCCTGCTTGTTCTTCTGCTTCCATTTTCTTGTATTCGTCTTCTATTCGGTTTTTTAAGGTTCTTCCGTATATTTTGCTGATTGTTGGTGTACAGGAAATACCCCTGTAGTAAATACAGTGTAGTTATCACATTGTTTTCGATGTGTACTTTTACATAGATGTAAAAAAACTTTCACCTTGGTTAATTACGGTCAAAGTTAGCTACTTTTTTTATTTAATTCACAGCTAGTTTGTTCCTAACAATTAAGAAAGCTAACTAGCACTATTTTGAAGTTCAAGGCATGTATACAGTTTATATCTAAAAGATTGAGTAAACTTGAACAGAGTCGTTAATATATCTTTAAAAATAACTCCACAGAATTCGACTCATGGTCGGTGGAGGGGAATTATTAAAATCCGTGCACTCAAAAAATAAAATTTATTTTTCAAAGATATGTTGCGCTTAATACAAAACGTTATGGGGCCGATAATTATGATTCTAAGACCTTCGAGTATACCTATATAATTTCATAAAAATCGTTCAAGCGGTATCGGAGGATTATGGTAACTAACACTACAACAGGAAAATTTTATAGATGTAAATAAATAGGGTATTAAAAAATAGGGTCTTGGTGATAAAAGGGTGAAAATTAAGGGTTGTATATATAGTTTTAATGGTACACACTATAAAATTAAGGTAGACAATGTTTTCTAAAACAATAAAAAAGTGGCAGAGGGTAACCCACCTTATAACTTATAGGTATAAATAATAGATTACAATCTATTTTCAGTCCTACAGAATATATGTGTAAAATTTCATAAAAATCGGTCAAGTCGTTTCGGAGGAATATGATAACTAACACTGTTACAGGAGAATTTTATGTATATAGAAGTAACTGTAAATTAAATAAGTAATAAAAGTGGCTAAATTTCCTCGTAATTAACCTAGCCGAAAAGTTTTTTTTTTGAAAATTCGTGTAAAAATATCAGCTTTTCAAATCCCAACGCAGATTTAGTCAATAAGTTAATATGGTTATTCAAATTCTTTATAAGCCAAAAATGATTCTACTTTCGTAAAATGTTTTCAGAATGGTAAATATGACTTTTTATTGATTTTTTAAATAAGTTGAAAATGTAAGTATTCTTCTTTCCTGTGGTTTCCACAGAATTACTGTATCATTATTATTTTCTGAACAACATTGCAAAAAAAGCTCGTTGTGATAAACAAATCGAATGCAATTTAAACTAATTGACAAATCGTCTTGCAATTTTTTGTGCATTATGTGGACTGTTTGACTCAACATTTCATGCAATATCAAAGTCTTAAGTTCATTTTTGCAAAAGTTATAGCAATTTCTTTATTTTCGAAATTTAGTTTTATTTTGCAATTTCTGAAATCACAAATAATCAGAACAAAACTCAAAAACTTCCATTTTAAACCTTTGCTTATCTACTAAAAGATGAATAATCTAAGTAAGATATTTAATTACGTTATCTTTATCTGTAGCCATTTAAACGAAAAAACTGTCATGTTTGACACTTATTTGTTAATAACTAAAATTCTCGTCCGAATTGTGACGGGCATTGTTGTATTTATAATGTAATAGGTATATCTCCAAAAAAACCATTTGCAACCTGGCTGGCAAGTGTCCTGACAAAAACCTTATTTTTCTGGACTATTGCAACTAAGAGAAGAAAGAAAGAAACTTAAAGAAAAAATGTTACAAAAAGAAGCAACCGAAGAAGGAAAAGCAGTAGAAAGGAAATACAAAGAAAAATATAGCGGTTAAAAAGCAAGCCAGAAAAGACAAAAGATACTACGTAAATCATATGGTAAAAATGTCAGAAAAAGTTGCGCAAGAAAACGACCTGAAAATACAGTACAATATCATCCGAAATTTGACAGGGAAAACACTAAACAGTAATAAACAAATCAAAGATAAACAAGGAAATAATATAATTAAATCAGAACATAAAATAATACAAAGATGAAAAGAACACAGCGAGGAAATATACTCCAAACACCAGATATAGACGGAGATAATGTTATACAGGAAATAAACATTAGAACAGTTGAAATTACGAAAGAAGAAATACAAAACACACTAAATCAACTAAAAAAATGGCAAAGCCGCTGAAAGCGACAAACTACCGATAGATTTAATAAAGGCGGACGCAAACGAATCAGTAGAAATGTTACACAAACTCTTTAACAAGATATAGGCCGACCAGGAGCTCCCACAGAAATGGAACGTGGGTTTAACTATTAAGATACCAAAAAAGGGCGATTTCAATAAATGCGAGAATTGGCGAGCAATAACACCGACAATATTTATAATAATAACGGACTGGATCATGCAGAAAATAAGTGGTAATAAAACAGGTATTAGATAGAAATTGCATAACTAGTTGGACGATTTGTAGTTCGCAGATGACATTTTTCCCCTAACCGAACATAGTAGCCATAAGCAAAAGAAGATCGACAAGCTTGCAAAATACTCCAAGATAATGGGTCTGAAGATAAAGACAAAAAAACCAAACTTAAAAAAAAACAGCAACCAAGAAACTAAAGTTAAAATACAAGGAAGACAAATACAGGAGATAGCTAACTTTACATATCTGGGATCGATTATGGAAAAAAAGGCGCTAGTAGAGCAGATGTAGAAAAAAAGATAGTAAAGGCACAATATGCACTCATTATGTAATCATATAATGCATTAAGGTGATACAGTAGCGATCAACAGGTAGCCAAAACGCGTTCCAAGATTGCGGCTGTAATTTTGAATATTTTTTCGAGATATTTGGCACACGTATTCATAATATAATAACGAATGGCGGTACAGAGCCCAATTTGAAAAATATATTAATATGTGGAAATTACTCTGTAATTAAATACAATATTAAAAAAACGAGCCTGTACCGCCATTAAGAAGAACAAAAAAATACACTTTCTTCAAATAAACTTTTTTATCCAATGCCTAGATTTTGTGTCATTTAGGAACTACTAATGAAATAAAAAATTTTAGTAGTTCCGAAATTACACAAAATCTAGGCATCGGATAAAAAAGTTTATTTGAAGAAAGTGTATTTTTTGTTCTTCTTAATGGCGGTACAGGCTCGTTTTTTTAATATTGTATTTAATAACCGAGTAATTTCCACATATTAATATATTTTTCAAATTGGCTCTGTACCGTCATTCTTTATTATATTACGAATACGTGTGCCAAATATTTCGAAAAAATATTCAAAATTACAGCCGCAATCTTGGAACGCGTTTTCGCTACCTGTTGATCGCTACTGTTTCCTCTTAATGAAAATCTGGAACACACGCGATATATCAGAATTAACCAAAATCAAAATATTAATAGCTGGAGAAGAACTGTAACAAGAGATCATGTAAGAATTGGCGTTGAGATGGAGAGAAGTCAAACAGAGAGCAATGGAAAATACTTGTATAGCAAATTTCGAAAGAATAAAACAGAAAAGGATGCGCTAATCCTGCGAATCAGTCATCTTTGATTTTTGGCTAAGAAACGCAAGAGCGCCCAATACTTCATAATAAGGGAAAGTATTACAGGGAGAGAAAGATAGGGAGAGAGAGAAAGAGAGAGAGAGAGAAAGAGAGAGAGAGAGAGAGAGAGAGAGAGAGAGAGAGAGAGAGAGAGAGAGAAACAACACCGATAATTTATCAAAATAAAATTTAAGAATAAACCTAACCTATCGAAAGGCTCATCAAACAATTATTAACTCAAAAAAAACATTTGTCAAGGGTATATAGTGGTATTGTTAGGTATATTACATTATAACTTATTCCATCGAAATCTTCCGAAATCCATAATCTTCTTCCATCAAAATAAATAGAAAATTTATTTTTTAGAAAGTCTAGAAAATACATTATTCATAACTACACCCAAGAAATAATAAGTTTTTCTAACCTGATTTAAGAGTATAAAAACGAAAACAAAGAATTTACAGCAAATCCTTATCGTATATCCGAGCAAACCACCTAGTTGGCAAAAGTTATAAATAGAATTTGTCTGGGTTCTTCAACTAAATTCTCACGTAAACACAACCAAGGTTAAATATTTTACTTGATACCATAAGTACATTGTTGCCAGTATAACGGATGCCAAAGCGAGCGCTAACTGTATGAAATTAATCTTGTTAATATACACGATGTATATTGATCGGAAGTCACGAAGAGTCAAAACTATACGGAAGCCACGAGGGACGCAAAGGCAATATATATATATATATATATATATATATATATATATATATATATATATATATATATATATATATATATATATATATATATATAATATATATATATATATATATAGAAAATAATACTCCGAACTTTAAAGGTCAGATTAATGCTATCAAAATTGGCGACATTATACTCTCTAATTTTTCGAATTTAGATAACAAAATTACTAGTATTGATTCAATAGGCAAGAATAGAATTAGAATTAAATTGAAAGATTATCAATCAGCCAATTTTTTAATCAATCAAAAAATTTGCTCATTGTTTACAAACAACAATTTAGATGTTTACGTTCCGAAGTTTATACTCCATAGACAGGGTATAATTAGGGACATAGATATAGAATTTTCAGGAGAATATATCAAAAATAAAATTAAACAATACGATATGCACTGTAAGTTCGAAGTAGTTTCGGTTAGAAGAATAAATAGAAAGGTAGAGAAACATATCGAAGATAAAACAATAATAGACAAAGTTCCAACAAAATCATGTATTGGTAAGTTTAAAGCAAAAACTCTTCCTAAATATATCACAATTAATAAAGTGATCAAAGACGTTGAACCCTATGTTCAAAAAGTTCTATTATGTTTCTCTTGTCTTCGTTTTGGACACCTTGGATTTAATTGTAAAGCACGTCCCAGGTGCAACAAATGTCATGATTTCCATAATACAAAAGATTGTACAGTAAATGAATATACTCCAACTTGTTTCAGCTGTCAAGGTAATCATTTGACTACACACCTAAGTTCATGTCCTGAATTTTCTAGACAGAAACAAATTAAGAATACGATGTCATCATTAAATCTAAATTTCTTTGATGCATGTAAACAAATTCTCCTTCCTTGCCAACCAATTCTAATCAGAATGAGCAATCTTATCAAGTAATTCCAAATCAATCAGCTTCATCCGCAAAGAAATTCTCCTCACAAATGTTCTTCAGCAGTAATAACCCAGAAAAAATAAATTTTAAGCGACACCGGCCAAGTTCTCCCAATACTTTGGAATCAGCTATAAAAGAAATATATTCTCAAGAAAACATTCCTAGACAAAAAGGTGGTATTTATAATACGTCTAAATATACAGAGCATACACATACAACAAACTTGAAAACACAAGGAGTACCATCACAATTAAATAATGTAATTTTAGAATTGGTTCTTAATATAATTAGTTCATTAAAACTCACTGAAAACTTAGACAAATCAAAAACAGAGATTATACAAAAAATTAATAGATACTTAAGTACGGCAGCGATCTCACAAGAAGACTTACTATCTCAAACATCATGTAGGACACAACTAACCCTTTAAACTTTTTACAATGGAACTGTCGCTCAGCAGTTTCTAATAAACCAAATTTAGAAGCCTTACTTATTCAAAAAAATGTATATGTGGCCATGTTATCAGAAACATGGTTTAAACCAGAAAAATTTTATAACTTCTCAGGATATAATTGCTTTAGATCTGATCGCCCTGATGGGTACGGAGGCACAGCAATTTTAATTAAAATTAAAATAATTACAGAAGAGATAAATTTATTGGATAATTATAATTTTACTTATACTTGCATGGCTGTTAAAATTTCGTGTATCAAGAAACCAATACATATAATATCCGTATATAAAGAACCAGGTATTAGAGTAACGGTTGAAGAATGGATCAATTTTTTTCAAAACATTCCTTCTCCATTCATCATTGGAGGGGACTTCAACGCTCACAACATGGCATGGGGTTGCGAAAATAATGATACTCACGGTAAAGTTTTATTAGAGGCTATAGATCAATGTAATCTATTATACTTAAATGATGGTTCTCCAACTCTTGCACTAACTTCCAGCCCATCAGCAATCGATATAACAATATGTACCCAGGACATTGTATCTAAATTAACTTGGTCTGTTATTTAAGATCCACATGGTTCTGATCATCTACCCTTGATCATAGACTTGGAAAACTCGGAACAAGCCATACGACCTGGTGACAATACACACAAAAGATGGAGTTTACATAAAGCAGATTGGAATTTGTATTCATCGAACTATTATTCGGGAAAACAACCACAAACTTATGAAGAATTAGTTACCGAAATAAACCGATGCGCAGCCATTTCAATTCCAAAATCATACAACAATAACAAATATCCTACAAACAAGATACCAAAACCATGGTGGGATAATAACTGCGAATCAGCTGCAAATAACCGCAAAACAGCATATAGACATTATAAAACAAATCCTAATCTTCACAATCTAATTGAATACAAAAAATTAGATGCCTTAGCAAAGAAAAATTTTAAAATTAGAAAAAAACAAACTTGGATAAATTACTGCGAAAGCTTAAACTCCAACACTCCAATCAGCGACGTCTGGAAGAAAGTAAATCGCTACAAAAACCGAAAGCAGTCCAATCAACTTCCGATAAACACCGAAGCTGCATGGATAGAAGAGTTCCATTTCAAGATTTCACCTCCTTGGGTTCCAAGTCAGATAAATGAAGCTACAGTTACCGTACCCAGAGAAAACTTCAATCTAGAGAAACCATTTGAATTATGGGAATTAAATCATGGACTCAAGCAAAATAATAGTTCATCTCCAGGGATGGACTGTATATCATATTCTATGCTATATTTTCTACCTACAGAATATAAACTATTATTATTACAAATGTTTAACACTATATGGCAAAACAAAAATTTAATTCCCAAAGCATGGAAGGACTATGTTTTATTACCTATAAAAAAGCCAGGAAAGCCAGATAACAAAGTTGAATCTTACAGACCTATATCTTTAAGTTCCTGTATACTAAAAACTCTAGAGAGATTAATCAAAAATCGGCTTGAATACTGGCTTGAGTCCGAAGATATCCTTCCCAAATCTCAGTACGGCTTCCGAAAATCCAGGTCTACACAAGATGCTCTCACTTCCATAGTCTCTTCTTTACAGGTCAATTTTACAAATCAGGCGTCGACAGCTGCAGCATTTATAGATGTAACTTCAGCGTTTGATAACATAAATTTAGATATTCTTTATAAAAAATTAGTAGATCTTGGAATGCCACTTAAAATTTTAAATTTCATTGTATCCTTGTACAAGAATAGATGGACTTACTTAAAAATAAACGAGAACCTTTTACCACCAAGGTTAACGAGTATAGGTATACCACAGGGTAGTATTTTAAGTCCACTTCTCTTTTCATTGTACAATATAGATTTAGAACATATAGTACCTCCACACTCTAATATTTTACAATTTGCAGATGATGTTGTGTTGTACACCTCCCATTCTTTCCTAGACATTTGTAGACGTCAACTTGAATTTACATTAGATTGTGTAAAAAATGATTACCATTCTCTAGGCTTATCCATATCAACCACAAAGACTGAAATTTTTTTTTTCTCCAAAAAACGCCAAATTCCTCAAGGCACCTTCAAATTAGGTAGAATAAAATTTCCGATAAAAAATTGTGTTAAATATCTTGGGACGTATTTGGATCGTAAATTGTTATGGAAGGATCAAATTCATTCTATTATAAAGAAATCAGAAAATTCTATGAATATCCTTAGAGCTTTTTGTAGAACCGGTTGGGGAGCTGACCCGAATATTGCATTGCTATTCTATCGCTCAATTATTCGACCAATTTTCGACTATAGTTGTCATTTATATGGGTCTGCGTCAACAGGATATCTTAATAAAGTTGAAATCCAAAGGAATAAATGTTTGAGACTCTGTCTCGGTTACTTAAAATCTACTCCTATTACTATTATTGAGATTGAAGCTAAGGAACCACCACTTACTCTACGTAGACAGTTTTGTACAGATAAGTTTGTAGCTAGAGCTATCTCAAAAAACGTCAGCTGCTTAAGGACTATTCGTAACTTGAAGATATTAGATTTAAGCCATAAATATTGGTGTACTAAAAAAAACCCATATACGTTGAAAGCTACAGGAAGTTGACAATATGAAAACCAAATGTACAAAAATAAAATACCTTTAATTTACACTAAACCTCCTGAAACTCTCTTTTCCAAGGTAATACAAACAAACTACATGGATTCAAACCTTCCAGGCAATATTATCAACAAAATAATTAAAGACAGGTGGCCTATGTTTCAATATATTTTTACTGACGACTCCAAAATTCAAAATAAAACCGGATGTGCAATATATCACTGGAATTCTGAATACAAAGAATCATGCCGATTGCCTAATGAAGCTTCAATATATACTGCCGAATTATCAGCTTTTTTACTTGCGTTAAAATATATAGCCTCTGTTGGTATGGACAATTATATCATTTTCACCGATTGTAGAAGTATTGTGGACAAACTCACTTTTATCCAATCGACAAAAAATCTAAACCACATTGAGATAGAGATTAAGAGTCTATATTATGATTTTACTTCCTCGGGCAGTTCAATTATTATTTGTTGGGTGAAAGGACATTCTGGAATATTAGGAAATGAAGAAGTCGACAAATTAGTTAAATCTGCAGCTTTAACCAAACAAAACATAAGCAACATACTTCTACCAGTAACCGATATAGATAATATCAGTAAAAACAATTGCAAACAAAATTGGCAAAGTGTATATAAACAAAGTACAACGGGAATAAATTTTAGAAATTGCCAGCCACTAATTCCCAATGAGAGATGGTTTAAACAAGAATCAAATAGGCTATTTATAAAAACAATAAACAGGATGAGGTCAAATCACGCACTAACCCTAGCATACAAACACAGCATAGGTATCAGTGATAACCCATATTGCGCCTGTGGTGGAATAAGAGATCTACAGCACCTCATATTGGAGTGTGGACTGTACAGACAAAATATTAAAGTAATGTATGAAAAGTTAATTGATCTAAATTGTCCTTTATCTGTCAATTTAAACTAAATTCTTTTTCCAAAAAATAAGCAGACGTTACAATGTCTTTACGAATATATAACGTCCTGTAAATTTAAATTTTAAATAGGCTTAGCTAATAAAATTATAAAATTGTAAAAATATCACACAAAATTGAAAAATGTATCCATTAATATAGTATAACACTCTGTAAATTTAGATAATAAGTAGGCTTAGATATTAACTTAAAATTGTTATTGTAATACCATACAAAAAAACACAAATAGTCTGGCTAATTGGCTCTGTCAAAGCCATTAATAATAAAAAAAAAGGTCCAAAATTTACTTTTTTCACTGCTGCGGTAATTCGTGTTTTTATTAAGGATTTTACAATTTTTTTCTGCAAAGATGAAGAAACAGTCTTTTATATGAGACTTACTAAATGAAATTTGACCCTTAATTTATTTAAATAATTGTAAATCAAAATTGAAAAACAAATTTCCAAAAAAATATTATTTGCAATATAAATAAGCTCTATAAAATATTTTGTTTTACAGACAAAGTTGCGCTATAGTATAAAAAAATTGGTCGAAAAAATATTGAGTAGTTTATGAGATATTTAATTTGTTTATTAAAAATTACCATTTTTCAATTGCAAAAACGCGGTTGTTGCTGATAGAGTATACAAGTTTTTAAGGTCTCATTTGTTTTGCTTTTATGTATGTTTTCGATAAATGTATTGACAAATCAAAATTTCAATTAGACACCCTTCCAAAATGGCGTTTGAAAATTAGTGTAATTTGTTAAAAAATTATTTTTTTAATAACATGGCCGGGATTAAAAATCTCGAAATTATTTTTCGATATTCGTATTCTTGGTAATTTTTGACATATCCACAAAATAATAAAAAAATTTCTAGAAGCATTTTTGGCCGAGATAGCTTTTCTAAGTTTAAAAATTCATAATTTGTTTATTTATCAATATTAACATTTTAAAGTTCGTGAGTACATCTATCAACCCTACTATTTAACAATGTCATTTATACACATAATCAAAATTGTAGAATATTTTGAAAAATGATGATTTTCGTAGCACTTTAAATGAAAAATTTTTTTTTCTGAAAATTGGCGGAGGAGTTTTTTTTCAATAATATCTGTTAATAATGGGCCAATTTCAATGTTTTCTTTTAATTTGGGGTAGCATATAAAAATAATAGTATCTGCATGGCCCTTTTTGGCATAAATAATCAATAATTAGTTATAAACAATTTTTTTCTTAGTATTGTGATAAAAAAAACTTGGCACCAAAGATAATCACAAAAGAGTATTAAAACAAATTTTTATTTTAAAAATTTAAGAAAATAGTAAATTTTTCTTAAAGAATCATAAAAACTCTTTTCTTTGTACAAACCATTGGCAAAACCTCGCAAAGATAATGTGAATACAAAATATAATATATAAAAAAATGGATGACAACCTCTATCTATATATATATAAAAGAAAGTCGAGTTATGTTAGTTACACTGATAATAACTCGAGAACGGCTCATCAGATTGTTATGAAATTTTACAAGTCTATTCTACCGGACTGGGAATAGGCATAACTCTGAATTCATGCCCGTACGTCATAAAGGGGCTTGCCCCCGATGATATATTTTTTAAATTTTTTGACAAACCGTTTTTTCTTAATTTTGTATGATGTAGAAGCAAAAGGTACATACAATCCTAAATTTTCACTTTTTTATCTTCAACCGTTATTTTTTAATAGCCATTTAAATATTTTATATCTATATATATAAAAGAAAGTCGAGTTATGTTAGTTACACTGATAATAACTCGAGAACGGCTCATCAGATAGTTATGAAATTTTACAAGTGTATTCTACCGGACTGGGAATAGGCATAACTCTGAACTCATGCCCGTACGTCATAAAGGGGCTTGCCCCCCCTGATATATTTTTTTAATTTTTTGACAAACCGTTTTTTCTTAATTTTGTATGATGTAGAAGCAAAAGATACATACAATCCTAAATTTTCACTTTTTCATCTTCAACCGTTATTTTTTAATAGCCATTTAAATATTTTACATCTATATACAGTATGTCCCTGTAAGTTGTATCCATATGGAAAACTTTTTTATTATTAATTTTACGAAAAAAAGTTATTCTTTATAAAAAGCTCTGCATGGTCCAAAACCTAAGATTTAATCATAAAATATCACATTTTTTGAATATTATACGAGGTATGTCAAAAAGTTTGAATTTCACTCAAGAGTAAAGTAGCTTTATTTTTCGTAATATTGGAAATTACTATCATGAAAAGTTGTTTGGAATTAAAAACTATATTCTAATATGCAATTACATCCTTCTAATTGAAAAAAAATTTTTTTGAGAAATTATGGATAACTATCATTATTTTTTCAGTTATTTCAATTCTGATAACCCTTTTATTATTAATTTTACGAAAAAAAGTGATTCTTAATAAAAAGTTCTGGATAGTCTAAAACTTAAAATACAACCATCTTATATTGAATTTTATCAATTGTATACGAGGTATGTCAAAAAAGATAAATTTAGATCAAAAGTAAAGTACCTTTATAGTTCAGAATATTTCAATTAGAAGGATGTAATTACATACTGAAACATAGTTTATAATTCTAAATAACTTTTCATAATAATAATTTTTGATATTGTGAAAAATAAACGTATTTTACTCTTGAGCGAAATTCATATTTTTTGACATACCTCGTATAAAATTGATAAAATTTGACAAAAGATGGTTGTATTTTAGGTTTTAGACCATGCAGAACTTTTTATTAGGAATCACTTTTTTTCATAAAATTAATAATAAAAGAGTTACCTGAATTAAAATAACTGAAAATAATAAGTTATCCATATTTTAAAAAAAAAAATTCAATTAGAAGGATGTAATTGTTTACTAGAATACAGTTTTTAATTCCAAACAACTTTTCATAATAGCAATTTTCAATATTGTGAAAAATAAAGCTACTTTACTCTTGAGTGAAATTTAAACTTTTTGACATACCTCGTATAATATTCAAAAAATTTGATATTTGATGGTTAAATCTTAGGTTATGGACCATGCAGAGCTTTTTATAAAGAATAATTTTTTTTCGTAAAATTAATAATAAAAAAGTGTTCCATATGGATACAACTTACAGGGACATACTGTATATAAAAGAAAGTCGAGTTATGTTAGTTACACTGATAATAACTCGAGAACGGCTCATCAGATTGTTATGAAATTTTACAAGAGTATTCTACCGGACTGGGAATAGGCATAACTCTGAATTCATGCCCGTACGGCATAATGCTCCCTGATATATTTTTTTAATTTTTTGACAAACCGTTTTTTCTTAATTTTGTATGATGTAGAAGCAAAAGATACATACAATCCTAAATTTTCACTTTTTTATCTTCAACCGTTATTTTTTAATAGCCATTTAAATATTTTACATCTATATATATAAAAGAAAGTCGAGTTATGTTAGTTACACTGATAATAACTCGAGAACGGCTCATCAGATTGTTATCAAATTTTACAAGTGTATTCTACCGGACTGGGAATAGGCATAACTCTGAATTCATGCCCGTACGTCATAAAGGGGCTTGACCCCCTGATATATTTTTTTAATTTTTTGACAAACCGTTTTTTCTTAATTTTTTATGATGTAGAAGCAAAAGATACATACAATCCTAAATTTTCACTTTTTTATCTTCAACCGTTATTTTTTAATAGCCATTTAAATATTTTACATCTATATATATAAAAGAAAGTCGAGTTATGTTAGTTACACTGATAATAACTCGAGAACGGCTCATCAGATTGTTATGAAATTTTACAAGTGTATTCTACCGGACTGGGAATAGGCATAACTCTGAATTCATGCCCGTACGTCATAAAGGGGCTTGCCCCCCCCTGATATATTTTCTTAATTTTTTGACAAACCGTTTTTTCTTAATTTTGTATGATGTAGAAGCAAAAGATACATACAATCCTAAATTTTCACTTTTTTATCTTCAACCGTTATTTTTTAATAGCCATTTAAATATTTTACATCTATACATATAAAAGAAAGTCGAGTTATGTTAGTTACACTGATAATAACTCGAGAACGGCTCATCAGATGGTTATGAAATTTTACAAGTGTATTCTACCGGACTGGGAATAGGCATAACTCTGAATTCATGCCCGTACGTCATAAAGGGGCTTGCCCCCCCTGATATATTTTTTTAATTTTTTGACAAACCGTTTTTTCTTAATTTTCTATGATGTAGAAGCAAAAGATACATACAATCCTAAATTTTCACTTTTATATCTTCAACCGTTATTTTTTAATAGCCATTTAAATATTTTACATCTATATATATAAAAGAAAGTCGAGTTATGTTAGTTACACTGATAATAACTCGAGAACGGCTCATCAGATTGTTATGAAATTTTACAAGTGTATTCTACCGGACTGGGAATAGGCATAACTCTGAATTCATGCCCGTACATCATAAAGGGGCTTGCCCCCCTGATATATTTTGTTAATTTTTTGACAAACCGCTTTTTTCTTAATTTTGTATGATGTAGAAGCAAAAGATACATACAATACTAAATTTTCACTTTTTTATCTTCAACCGTTATTTTTTAATAGCCATTTAAATATTTTACATCTATATATATAAAAGAAAGTCGAGTTATGTTAGTTACACTGATAATAACTCGAGAACGGCTCATCAGATTGTTATGAAATTTTACAAGTGTATTCTACCGGACTGGGAATAGGCATAACTCTGAATTCATGCCCGTACGTCATAAAGGGGCTTGCCCCCCCTGATATATTTTTTTAATTTTTTGACAAACCGTTTTTTCTTAATTTTCTATGATGTAGAAGCAAAAGATACATACAATCCTAAATTTTCACTTTTTTATCTTCAACCGTTATTTTTTAATAGCCATTTAAATATTTTACATCTATATATATAAAAGAAAGTCGAGTTATGTTAGTTACACTGATAATAACTCGAGAACGGCTCATCAGATTGTTATGAAATTTTACAAGTGTATTCTACCGGACTAGGAATAGGCATAACTCTGAATTCATGCCCGTACGTCATAAAGGGGCTTGCCCCCCTGATATATTTTTTTAATTTTTTGACAAACCGTTTTTTCTTAATTTTTTATGATGTAGAAGCAAAAGATACATACAATCCTAAATTTTCACTTTTTTATCTTCAACCGTTATTTTTTAATAGCCATTTAAATATTTTACATCTATATATATATATAAAAGAAAGTCGAGTTATGTTAGTTACACTGATAATAACTCGAGAACGGCTCATCAGATTGTTATGAAATTTTACAAGTGTATTCTACCGGACTGGGAATAGGCATAACTCTGAATTCATGCCCGTACGTCATAAAGGGGCTTGCCCCCCCTGATATATTTTTTTAATTTTTTGACAAACCGTTTTTTCTTAATTTTGAAGATACATACAATCCTAAATTTTCACTTTTTTATCTTCAACCGTTATTTTTTAATAGCCATTTAAATATTTTACATCTATATATATAAAAGAAAGTCGAGTTATGTTAGTTACACTGATAATAACTCGAGAACGGCTCATCAGATTGTTATGAAATTTTACAAGTGTATTCTACCGGACTGGGAATAGGCATAACTCTGAATTCATGCCCGTACGTCATAAAGGGGCTTGCCCCCCCCTGATATATTTTTTAAATTTTTTGACAAACCGCTTTTTCTTAATTTTTTATGATGTAGAAGCAAAAGATACATACAATGCTAAATTTTCACTTTTTTATCTTCAACCGTTATTTTTTAATAGCCATTTAAATATTTTACATCTATATATATAAAAGAAAGTCGAGTTATGTTAGTTACACTGATAATAACTCGAGAACGGCTCATCAGATTGTTATGAAATTTTACAAGTGTATTCTACCGGACTGGGAATAGGCATAAATCTGAATTCATGCCCGTACGTCATAAAGGGGCTTGCCCCCCTGATATATTTTTTTAATTTTTTGACAAAACGTTTTTTCTTAATTTTGTATGATGTAGAAGCAAAACATACATACAATCCTAAATTTTCACTTTGTTTTCTTCAACCGTTATTTTTTAATAGCCATTTAAATATT
This sequence comes from Diabrotica virgifera virgifera, assembly GCF_917563875.1. Lineage (NCBI taxonomy): Eukaryota > Metazoa > Arthropoda > Insecta > Coleoptera > Chrysomelidae > Diabrotica > Diabrotica virgifera. The sequence continues at coordinate 116,001,975 of NC_065448.1, forward strand.
TTACATCTAAATATATATATATATATATATATATATATATATATATATATATATATATATATATATATATATATAAAAGAAAGTCGAGTTATGTTAGTTACACAGATAATAACTCGAGAACGCTCATCAGATTGTTATGAAATTTTACAAGTGTATTCTACCGGACTGGGAATAGGCATAACTCTGAATTCATGCCCGTACGTCATAAAGGGGCTTGCCCCCCTGATATATTTTTTTAATTTTTTGACAAACCGTTTTTTCTTAATTTTGTATGATGTAGAAGCAAAAGATACATACAATCCTAAATTTTCACTTTTTTATCTTCAACCGTTATTTTTTAATAGCCATTTAAATATTTTACATCTATATATATATATATATATATATATATATATATATATATATATATATATATATATATATATATATATATATATATATATATATATAAAAGAAAGTCGAGGTATGTTAGTTACACTGATAATAACTCGAGAACGGCTCATCAGATGGTTATGAAATTTTACAAGTGTATTCTACCGGACTGGGAATAGGCATAACTCGGAATTCATGCCCGTACATCATAAAGGGGCTTGCCTCCCTGATATATTTTTTTAATTTTTTGACAAACCGTTTTTTCTTAATTTTGTATGATGTAGAAGCAAAAGATACATACAATCCTAAATTTTCACTTTTTTATCTTCAACCGTTATTTTTTAATAGCCATTTAAATATTTTACATCTATATATATAAAAGAAAGTCGAGTTATGTTCGTTACACTGATAATAACTCGAGAACGGCTCATCAGATTGTTATGAAATTTTACAAGTGTATTCAACCGGACTGGGAATAGGCATAACTCTGAATTCATGCCCGTACGTCATAAAGGGGCTTGCCCCCCCTGATATATTTTTTTAATTTTTTGACAAACCGTTTTTTCTTAATTTTGTATGATGTAGAAGCAAAACATACATACAATCCTAAATTTTCACTTTTTTATCTTCAACCTTTATTTTTTAATAGCCATTTAAATATTTTACATCTATATATATATATATATATATATATATATATATATATACAGTTTTTGGTTATTGTATTATAATATTATAATTATACAGTTATATATTTATAAATTACTTTTTTATATAAATAATTTAAAACTTCTAATTAAACTTGATCAAAAAATCTTACTAAAAAATTTTTTTAAATTTTACCTTAATTTATAATTTCAACAGTAATTTATAAAATTTAAAAAATACTTTCTTAATTATCATTGACCCTATTGGTCGTTTACTAAATTGATCATCTTTAAAAATTTTTGTTAGATATTTCAAATAATGCCATGTCATTAATGTCCAAGTGTCATTTTATATTTCGTCGATTTTGAAGTTGAACTAAATTATAAAATTTTTATTTGAATAATTTTGTTTTATCGAGACATTACATGACCATTTTAATAAGTACAATTCTCATTTTAATGACCACCTATTTGAAATATCCTCAATAAGTTGTAAGTACATATAATTTTATATACATATTTTCATATTGTTTCACATATATAATATAATTGTAGCACCCTGACGATGTTCATAATCATGAACGAAAGCTCGGAATAAAGACTTAAAAGAGTACACTTATCAATTGCTGCATAACCCAATAACCAAAAACTGTACATTTACTGTCAGCAAAGACTCATTGTCTTCTTAATTTTTATATATATATATATATATATATATATATAAAAATATATATATATATATATATATATATATATATATATATATAAAAGAAAGTCGAGTTATGTTAGTTACACAGATAATAACTCGAGAACGGCTCATCAGATTGTTATGAAATTTTACAAGTGTATTCTACCGGACTGGGAATAGGCATAACTCTGAATTCATGCCCGTACGTCATAAAGGGGCTTGCCACCCTGATATATTTTTTTAATTTTTTGACAAACCGTTTTTTCTTAATTTTGTGTGATGTAGAAGCAAAAGATACATACAATCCTAAATTTTCACTTTTTTATCTTCAACCGTTATTTTTGAATAGCCATTTAAATATTTTACATCTATATATATAAAAGAAAGTCGAGTTATGTTAGTTACACTGATAATAACTCGAGAACGGCTAATCAGATTGTTATGAAATTTTACAAGTGTATTCTACCGGACTGGGAATAGGCATAAATCTGAATTCATGCCCGTACGTCATAAAGGGGCTTGCCCCCCCTGATATATTTTTTTAATTTTTTGACAAACCGTTTTTTCTTAATTTTGTATGATGTAGAAGCAAAACATACATACAATCCTAAATTTTCACTTTTTTATCTTCAACCTTTATTTTTTAATAGCCATTTAAATATTTTACATCTATATATATATATATATATATATATATATATATATATATATATATATATATATATATATATATATATATAAAAGAAAGTCGAGTTATGTTAGTTACACAGATAATAACTCGAGAACGGCTCATCAGATTGTTATGAAATTTTACAAGTGTATTCTACCGGACTGGGAATAGGCATAACTCTGAATTCATGCCCGTACGTCATAAAGGGGCTTGCCACCCTGATATATTTTTTTAATTTTTTGACAAACCGTTTTTTCTTAATTTTGTATGATGTAGAAGCAAAAGATACATACAATCCTAAATTTTCACTTTTTTATCTTCAACCGTTATTTTTTAATAGCCATTTAAATATTTTACATCTATATATTAGAAAGTCGAGTTATGTTAGTTACACTGATAATAACTCGAGAACGGCTCATCAGATTGTTATGAAATTTTACAAGTGTATTCTACCGGACTGGGAATAGGCATAAATCTGAATTCATGCCCGTACGTCATAAAGGGGCTTGCCCCCCTGATATATTTTTTTAATTTTTTGACAAACCGTTTTTTCTTAATTTTGTATGATGTAGAAGCAAAAGATACATACAATCCTAAATTTTCACTTTTTTATCTTCAACCGTTATTTTTTAATAGCCATTTAAATATTTTACATCTATATATATAAAAGAAAGTCGAGTTATGTTAGTTACACTGATAATAACTCGAGAACGGCTCATCAGATGGTTATGAAATTTTACAAGTGTATTCTACCGGACTGGGAATAGGCATAACTCTGAATTCATGCCCGTACAACATAAAGGGGCTTGCCCCCCTGATATATTTTTTTAATTTTTTGACAAACCGTTTTTTCTTAATTTTGTATGATGTAGAAGCAAAAGATACATACAATCCTAAATTTTCACTTTTTTATCTTCAACCGTTATTTTTTAATAGCCATTTAAATATTTTACATCTATATATATAAAAGAAAGTCGAGTTATGTTAGTTACACTGATAATAACTCGAGAACGGCTCATCAGATTGTTATGAAATTTTACAAGTGTATTCTACCGGACTGGGAATAGGCATAACTCTGAATTCATGCCCGTACGTCGTAAAGGGGCTTGCCCCCCCTGATATATTTTTTAAATTTTTTGACAAACCGTTTTTTCTTAATTTTGTATGATGTAGAAGCAAAAGATACATACAATCCTAAATTTTCACTTTTTTATCTTCAACCGTTATTTTTTAATAGCCATTTAAATATTTTACATCTATATATATAAAAGAAAGTCGAGTTATGTTAGTTACACTGATAATAACTCGAGAACGGCTCATCAGATTGTTATGAAATTTTACAAGTGTATTCTACCGGACTGGGAATAGGCATAACTGTGAATTCATGCCCGTACGTCATAAAGGGGCTTGCCCCCCCTGATATATTTTTTTTTAAATTTTTTGACAAACCGTTTTTTCTTAATTTTTTATGATGTAGAAGCAAAAGATACATACAATTCTAAATTTTCACTTTTTTATCTTCAACCGTTATTTTTTAATAGCCATTTAAATATTTTACATCTATATATATATATATATATATATATATATATATATATATATATATATATATATATATATATATATAAAAGAAAGTCGAGTTTTAGTAGAATTGTTTATTATATTAGTATTAGTTTTAGGATAAGATACGAAAAAATGACTAATAAAATAAAAAATAGTAAAATTGGCGAATGGATTTAGTGTCCGCAGTCATATAAACCCAAACAAACAACAACAAAGTCGAGTTATGTTAGTTACACTGATAATAACTCGAGAACGGCTCATCAGATTGTTATGAAATTTTACAAGTGTATTCTACCGGACTGGGAATAGGCATAACTCTGAATTCATGCCCGTACGTCATAAAGGGGCTTGCCCCCCCTGATATATTTTTTAAATTTTTTGACAAACCGTTTTTTCTTAATTTTGTATGATGTAGAAGAAAAAGATACATACAATCCTAAATTTTCACTTTTTTATCTTCAACCGTTATTTTTTAATAGCCATTTAAATATTTTACATCTATATATATAAAAGAAAGTCGAGTTATGTTAGTTACACTGATAATAACTCGAGAACGGCTCATCAGATTGTTATGAAGTTTTACAAGTGTATTCTACCGGACTGGGAATAGGCATAACACTGAATTCATACCCGTACGTCATAAAGGGGCTTGCCCCCCCCTGATATATTTTTTAAATTTTTTGACAAACCGTTTTTTCTTAATTTTTTATGATGTAGAAGCAAAAGATACATACAATCCTAAATTTTCATTTTTTTATCTTCAACCGTTATTGTTTAATAGCCATTTAAATATTTTACATCTATATATATAAAAGAAAGTCGAGTTATGTTAGTTACACTGATAATAACTCGAGAACGGCTCATCAGATTGTTATGAAATTTTACAAGTGTATTCTACCGGACTGGGAATAGGCATAACTCTGAATTCATGCCCGTACGTCATAAAGGGGCTTGCTCCCCCTGATATATTTTTTTAATTTTTTGACAAACCGTTTTTTCTTAATTTTCTATGATGTAGAAGCAAAAGATACATACAATCCTAAATTTTCACTTTTTTATCTTCAACCGTTATTTTTTAATAGCCATTTAAATATTTTACATCTATATATATAAAAGAAAGTCGAGTTATGTTAGTTACACTGATAATAACTCGAGAACGGCTCATCAGATTGTTATGAAATTTTACAAGTGTATTCTACCGGACTGGGAATAGGCATAACTCTGAATTCATGCCCGTACGTCATAAAGGGGCTTGCCCCCCTGATATATTTTTTTAATTTTTTGACAAACCGTTTTTTCTTAATTTTTTATGATGTAGAAGCAAAAGATACATACAATCCTAAATTTTCACTTTTTTATCTTCAACCGTTATTTTTTAATAGCCATTTAAATATTTTACATCTATATATATATAAAAGAAAGTCGAGTTATGTTAGTTACACTGATAATAACTCGAGAACGGCTCATCAGATTGTTATGAAATTTTACAAGTGTATTCTACCGGACTGGGAATAGGCATAACTCTGAATTCATGCCCGTACGTCATAAAGGGGCTTGCCCCCCCTGATATATTTTTTTAATTTTTTGACAAACCGTTTTTTCTTAATTTTGAAGATACATACAATCCTAAATTTTCACTTTTTTATCTTCAACCGTTATTTTTTAATAGCCATTTAAATATTTTACATCTATATATATAAAAGAAAGTCGAGTTATGTTAGTTACACTGATAATAACTCGAGAACGGCTCATCAGATTGTTATGAAATTTTACAAGTGTATTCTACCGGACTGGGAATAGGCATAACTCTGAATTCATGCCCGTACGTCATAAAGGGGCTTGCCCCCCCCCCTGATATATTTTTTAAATTTTTTGACAAACCGTTTTTTCTTAATTTTTTATGATGTAGAAGCAAAAGATACATACAATGCTAAATTTTCACTTTTTTATCTTCAACCGTTATTTTTTAATAGCCATTTAAATATTTTACATCTATATATATAAAAGAAAGTCGAGTTATGTTAGTTATACTGATAATAACTCGAGAACGGCTCATCAGATTGTTATGAAATTTTACAAGTGTATTCTACCGGACTGGGAATAGGCATAAATCTGAATTCATGCCCGTACGTCATAAAGGGGCTTGCCCCCCCTGATATATTTTTTTAATTTTTTGACAAACCGTTTTTTCTTAATTTTGTATGATGTAGAAGCAAAACATACATACAATCCTAAATTTTCACTTTGTTTTCTTCAACCGTTATTTTTTAATAGCCATTTAAATATTTTACATCTATATATATATATGTATATATATATATATATATATATATATATATATATATATATATATATATATATATATATATATATATATATATATATATATATATATATATATAAAAGAAAGTCGAGTTATGTTAGTTACACAGATAATAACTCGAGAACGGCTCATCAGATTGTTATGAAATTTTACAAGTGTATTCTACCGGACTGGGAATAGGCATAACTCTGAATTCATGCCCGTACGTCATAAAGGGGCTTGCCCCCCTGATATATTTTTTTAATTTTTTGACGAACCGTTTTTTCTTAATTTTGTATGATGTAGAAGCAAAAGATACATACAATCCTAAATTTTCACTTTATTATCTTCAACCGTTATTTTTTAATAGCCATTTAAATATTTTACATCTATATATATATATATATATATATATATATATATATAAAAGAAAGTCGAGTTATGTTAGTTACACTGATAATAACTCGAGAACGGCTCATCAGATGGTTATGAAATTTTACAAGTGTATTCTACCGGACTGGGAATAGGCATAACTCTGAATTCATGCCCGTACATCATAAAGGGGCTTGCCTCCCTGATATATTTTTTTAATTTTTTGACAAACCGTTTTTTCTTAATTTTGTATGATGTAGAAGCAAAAGATACATACAATCCTAAATTTTCACTTTTTTATCTTCAACCGTTATTTTTTAATAGCCATTTAAATATTTTACATCTATATATATAAAAGAAAGTCGAGTTATGTTCGTTACACTGATAATAACTCGAGAACGGCTCATCAGATTGTTATGAAATTTTACAAGTGTAGTCAACCGGACTGGGAATAGGCATAACTCTGAATTCATGCCCGTACGTCATAAAGGGGCTTGCCCCCCCTGATATATTTTTTTAATTTTTTGACAAACCGTTTTTTCTTAATTTTGAAGATACATACAATCCTAAATTTTCACTTTTTTTTCTTCAACCGTTATTTTTGAATAGCCATTTAAATATTTTACATCTATATATATATAAAAGAAAGTCGAGTTATGTTAGTTACACTGATAATAACTCGAGAACGGCTAATCAGATTGTTATGAAATTTTACAAGTGTATTCTACCGGACTGGGAATAGGCATAAATCTGAATTCATGCCCGTACGTCATAAAGGGGCTTGCCCCCCCTGATATATTTTTTTAATTTTTTGACAAACCGTTTTTTCTTAATTTTGTATGATGTAGAAGCAAAACATACATACAATCCTAAATTTTCACTTTTTTATCTTCAACCTTTATTTTTTAATAGCCATTTAAATATTTTACATCTATATATATATATATATATATATATATATATATATATATATATATATATATATATATATATATATATATAAAAGAAAGTCGAGTTATGTTAGTTACACAGATAATAACTCGAGAACGGCTCATCAGATTGTTATGAAATTTTACAAGTGTATTCTACCGGACTGGGAATAGGCATAACTCTGAATTCATGCCCGTACGTCATAAAGGGGCTTGCCACCCTGATATATTTTTTTAATTTTTTGACAAACCGTTTTTTCTTAATTTTGTATGATGTAGAAGCAAAAGATACATACAATCCTAAATTTTCACTTTTTTATCTTCAACCGTTATTTTTTAATAGCCATTTAAATATTTTACATCTATATATTAGAAAGTCGAGTTATGTTAGTTACACTGATAATAACTCGAGAACGGCTCATCAGATTGTTATGAAATTTTACAAGTGTATTCTACCGGACTGGGAATAGGCATAACTCTGAATTCATGCCCGTACGTCATAAAGGGGCTTGCCCCCCTGATATATTTTTTTAATTTTTTGACAAACCGTTTTTTCTTAATTTTTTATGATGTAGAAGCAAAAGATACATACAATCCTAAATTTTCACTTTTTTATCTTCAACCGTTATTTTTTAATAGCCATTTAAATATTTTACATCTATATATATATAAAAGAAAGTCGAGTTATGTTAGTTACACTGATAATAACTCGAGAACGGCTCATCAGATTGTTATGAAATTTTACAAGTGTATTCTACCGGACTGGGAATAGGCATAACTCTGAATTCATGCCCGTACGTCATAAAGGGGCTTGCCCCCCCCCTGATATATTTTTTAAATTTTTTGACAAACCGTTTTTTCTTAATTTTTTATGATGTAGAAGCAAAAGATACATACAATGCTAAATTTTCACTTTTTTATCTTCAACCGTTATTTTTTAATAGCCATTTAAATATTTTACATCTATATATATAAAAGAAAGTCGAGTTATGTTAGTTACACTGATAATAACTCGAGAACGGCTCATCAGATTGTTATGAAATTTTACAAGTGTATTCTACCGGACTGGGAATAGGCATAATTCTGAATTCATGCCCGTACGTCATAAAGGGGCTTGCCCCCCCTGATATATTTTTTTAATTTTTTGACAAACCGTTTTTTCTTAATTTTGTATGATGTAGAAGCAAAACATACATACAATCCTAAATTTTCACTTTGTTTTCTTCAACCGTTATTTTTTAATAGCCATTTAAATATTTTACATCTATATATATATATATATATATATATATATATATATATATATATATATATATATATATAAAAGAAAGTCGAGTTATGTTAGTTACACAGATAATAACTCGAGAACGGCTCATCAGATTGTTATGAAATTTTACAAGTGTATTCTACCGGACTGGGAATAGGCATAACTCTGAATTCATGCCCGTACGTCATAAAGGGGCTTGCCCCCCTGATATATTTTTTTAATTTTTTGACGAACCGTTTTCTCTTAATTTTGTATGCTGTAGAAGCAAAAGATACATACAATCCTAAATTTTCACTTTTTTATCTTCAACCGTTATTTTTTAATAGCCATTTAAATATTTTACATCTATATATATATATATATATATATATATATATATATATATATATATATATATATATATATAAAAGAAAGTCGAGTTATGTTAGTTACACTGATAATAACTCGAGAACGGCTCATCAGATGGTTATGAAATTTTACAAGTGTATTCTACCGGACTGGGAATAGGCATAACTCTGAATTCATGCCCGTACATCATAAAGGGGCTTGCCTCCCTGATATATTTTTTTAATTTTTTGACAAACCGTTTTTTCTTAATTTTGTATGATGTAGAAGCAAAAGATACATACAATCCTAAATTTTCACTTTTTTATCTTCAACCGTTATTTTTTAATAGCCATTTAAATATTTTACATCTATATATATAAAAGAAAGTCGAGTTATGTTCGTTACACTGATAATAACTCGAGAACGGCTCATCAGATTGTTATGAAATTTTACAAGTGTATTCAACCGGACTGGGAATAGGCATAACTCTGAATTCATGCCCGTACGTCATAAAGGGGCTTGCCCCCCCTGATATATTTTTTTAATTTTTTGACAAACCGTTTTTTCTTAATTTTGAAGATACATACAATCCTAAATTTTCACTTTTTTATCTTCAACCGTTATTTTTGAATAGCCATTTAAATATTTTACATCTATATATATAAAAGAAAGTCGAGTTATGTTAGTTACATTGATAATAACTCGAGAACGGCTAATCAGATTGTTATGAAATTTTACAAGTGTATTCTACCGGACTGGGAATAGGCATAAATCTGAATTCATGCCCGTACGTCATAAAGGGGCTTGCCCCCCCTGATATATTTTTTTAATTTTTTGACAAACCGTTTTTTCTTAATTTTGTATGATGTAGAAGCAAAACATACATACAATCCTAAATTTTCACTTTTTTATCTTCAACCTTTATTTTTTAATAGCCATTTAAATATTTTACATCTATATATATATATATATATATATATATATATATATATATATATATATATATATATATATAAAAGAAAGTCGAGTTATGTTAGTTACACAGATAATAACTCGAGAACGGCTCATCAGATTGTTATGAAATTTTACAAGTGTATTCTACCGGACTGGGAATAGGCATAACTCTGAATTCATGCCCGTACGTCATAAAGGGGCTTGCCACCCTGATATATTTTTTTAATTTTTTGACAAACCGTTTTTTCTTAATTTTGTATGATGTAGAAGCAAAAGATACATACAATCCTAAATTTTCACTTTTTTATCTTCAACCGTTATTTTTTAATAGCCATTTAAATATTTTACATCTATATATTAGAAAGTCGAGTTATGTTAGTTACACTGATAATAACTCGAGAACGGCTCATCAGATTGTTATGAAATTTTACAAGTGTATTCTACCGGACTGGGAATAGGCATAAATCTGAATTCATGCCCGTACGTCATAAAGGGGCTTGCCCCCCTGATATATATTTTTTAATTTTTTGACAAACCGTTTTTTCTTAATTTTGTATGATGTAGAAGCAAAAGATACATACAATCCTAAATTTTCACTTTTTTATCTTCAACCGTTATTTTTTAATAGCCATTTAAATATTTTACATCTATATATATAAAAGAAAGTCGAGTTATGTTAGTTACACTGATAATAACTCGAGAACGGCTCATCAGATGGTTATGAAATTTTACAAGTGTATTCTACCGGACTGGGAATAGGCATAACTCTGAATTCATGCCCGTACATCATAAAGGGGCTTGCCCCCCTGATATATTTTTTTAATTTTTTGACAAACCGTTTTTTCTTAATTTTGTATGATGTAGAAGCAAAAGATACATACAATCCTAAATTTTCACTTTTTTATCTTCAACCGTTATTTTTTAATAGCCATTTAAATATTTTACATCTATATATATAAAAGAAAGTCGAGTTATGTTAGTTACACTGATAATAACTCGAGAACGGCTCATCAGATTGTTATGAAATTTTACAAGTGTATTCTACCGGACTGGGAATAGGCATAACTCTGAATTCATGCCCGTACGTCATAAAGGGGCTTGCCCCCCCTGATATATTTTTTTAATTTTTTGACAAACCGTTTTTTCTTAATTTTGTATGATGTAGAAGCAAAAGATACATACAATCCTAAATTTTCACTTTTTTATCTTCAACCGTTATTTTTTAATAGCCATTTAAATATTTTACATCTATATATATAAAAGAAAGTCGAGTTATGTTAGTTACACTGATAATAACTCGAGAACGGCTCATCAGATTGTTATGAAATTTTACAAGTGTATTCTACCGGACTGGGAATAGGCATAACTGTGAATTCATGCCCGTACGTCATAAAGGGGCTTGCCCCCCCTGATATATTTTTTTTTAAATTTTTTGACAAACCGTTTTTTCTTAATTTTTTATGATGTAGAAGCAAAAGATACATACAATTCTAAATTTTCACTTTTTTATCTTCAACCGTTATTTTTTAATAGCCATTTAAATATTTTACATCTATATATATATATAAAAGAAAGTCGAGTTTTAGTAGAATTGTTTATTATATTAGTATTAGTTTTAGGATAAGATACGAAAAAATGACTAATAAAATAAAAAATAGTAAAATTGGCGAATGGATTTAGTGTCCGCAGTCATATAAACCCAAACAAACAACAACAAAGTCGAGTTATGTTAGTTACACTGATAATAACTCGAGAACGGCTCATCAGATTGTTATGAAATTTTACAAGTGTATTCTACCGGACTGAGAATAGGCATAACTCTGAATTCATGCCCGTACGTCATAAAGGGGCTTGCCCCCCCTGATATATTTTTTAAATTTTTTGACAAACCGTTTTTTCTTAATTTTTTATGATGTAGAAGCAAAAGATACATACAATCCTAAATTTTCACTTTTTTATCTTCAACCGTTATTGTTTAATAGCCATTTAAATATTTTACATCTATATATATAAAAGAAAGTCGAGTTATGTTAGTTACACTGATAATAACTCGAGAACGGCTCATCAGATTGTTATGAAATTTTACAAGTGTATTCTACCGGACTGGGAATAGGCATAACTCTGAATTCATGCCCGTACGTCATAAAGGGGCTTGCCCCCCCTGATATATTTTTTTAATTTTTTGACAAACCGTTTTTTCTTAATTTTCTATGATGTAGAAGCAAAAGATACATACAATCCTAAATTTTCACTTTTTTATCTTCAACCGTTATTTTTTAATAGCCATTTAAATATTTTACATCTATATATATAAAAGAAAGTCGAGTTATGTTAGTTACACTGATAATAACTCGAGAACGGCTCATCAGATTGTTATGAAATTTTACAAGTGTATTCTACCGGACTGGGAATAGGCATAACTCTGAATTCATGCCCGTACGTCATAAAGGGGCTTGCCCCCCTGATATATTTTTTTAATTTTTTGACAAACCGTTTTTTCTTAATTTTTTATGATGTAGAAGCAAAAGATACATACAATCCTAAATTTTCACTTTTTATCTTCAACCGTTATTTTTTAATATCCATTTAAATATTTTACATCTATATATATATATAAAAGAAAGTCGAGTTATGTTAGTTACACTGATAATAACTCGAGAACGGCTCATCAGATTGTTATGAAATTTTACAAGTGTATTCTACCGGACTGGGAATAGGCATAACTCTGAATTCATGCCCGTACGTCATAAAGGGGCTTGCCCCCCCTGATATATTTTTTTAATTTTTTGACAAACCGTTTTTTCTTAATTTTGAAGATACATACAATCCTAAATTTTCACTTTTTTATCTTCAACCGTTATTTTTTAATAGCCATTTAAATATTTTACATCTATATATATATAAAAGAAAGTCGAGTTATGTTAGTTACACTGATAATAACTCGAGAACGGCTCATCAGATTGTTATGAAATTTTACAAGTGTATTCTACCGGACTGGGAATAGGCATAAATCTGAATTCATGCCCGTACGTCATAAAGGGGCTTGCCCCCCCTGATATATTTTTTTAATTTTTTGACAAACCGTTTTTTCTTAATTTTGTATGATGTAGAAGCAAAACATACATACAATCCTAAATTTTCACTTTGTTTTCTTCAACCGTTATTTTTTAATAGCCATTTAAATATTTTACATCTATATATATATATATGTATATATATATATATATATATATATATATATATATATATATATATATATATATATAAAAGAAAGTCGAGTTATGTTAGTTACACAGATAATAACTCGAGAACGGCTCATCAGATTGTTATGAAATTTTACAAGTGTATTCTACCGGACTGGGAATAGGCATAACTCTGAATTCATGCCCGTACGTCATAAAGGGGCTTGCCCCCCTGATATATTTTTTTAATTTTTTGACGAACCGTTTTTTCTTAATTTTGTATGATGTAGAAGCAAAAGATACATACAATCCTAAATTTTCACTTTTTTATCTTCAACCGTTATTTTTTAATAGCCATTTAAATATTTTACATCTATATATATAAAAGAAAGTCGAGTTATGTTAGTTACATTGATAATAACTCGAGAACGGCTAATCAGATTGTTATGAAATTTTACAAGTGTATTCTACCGGACTGGGAATAGGCATAAATCTGAATTCATGCCCGTACGTCATAAAGGGGCTTGCCCCCCCTGATATATTTTTTTAATTTTTTGACAAACCGTTTTTTCTTAATTTTGTATGATGTAGAAGCAAAACATACATACAATCCTAAATTTTCACTTTTTTATCTTCAACCTTTATTTTTTAATAGCCATTTAAATATTTTACATCTATATATATATATATATATATATATATATATATATATATATATATATAAAAGAAAGTCGAGTTATGTTAGTTACACAGATAATAACTCGAGAACGGCTCATCAGATTGTTATGAAATTTTACAAGTGTATTCTACCGGACTGGGAATAGGCATAACTCTGAATTCATGCCCGTACGTCATAAAGGGGCTTGCCACCCTGATATATTTTTTTAATTTTTTGACAAACCGTTTTTTCTTAATTTTGTATGATGTAGAAGCAAAAGATACATACAATCCTAAATTTTCACTTTTTTATCTTCAACCGTTATTTTTTAATAGCCATTTAAATATTTTACATCTATATATTAGAAAGTCGAGTTATGTTAGTTACACTGATAATAACTCGAGAACGGCTCATCAGATTGTTATGAAATTTTACAAGTGTATTCTACCGGACTGGGAATAGGCATAAATCTGAATTCATGCCCGTACGTCATAAAGGGGCTTGCCCCCCTGATATATATTTTTTAATTTTTTGACAAACCGTTTTTTCTTAATTTTGTATGATGTAGAAGCAAAAGATACATACAATCCTAAATTTTCACTTTTTTATCTTCAACCGTTATTTTTTAATAGCCATTTAAATATTTTACATCTATATATATAAAAGAAAGTCGAGTTATGTTAGTTACACTGATAATAACTCGAGAACGGCTCATCAGATGGTTATGAAATTTTACAAGTGTATTCTACCGGACTGGGAATAGGCATAACTCTGAATTCATGCCCGTACATCATAAAGGGGCTTGCCCCCCTGATATATTTTTTTAATTTTTTGACAAACCGTTTTTTCTTAATTTTGTATGATGTAGAAGCAAAAGATACATACAATCCTAAATTTTCACTTTTTTATCTTCAACCGTTATTTTTTAATAGCCATTTAAATATTTTACATCTATATATATAAAAGAAAGTCGAGTTATGTTAGTTACACTGATAATAACTCGAGAACGGCTCATCAGATTGTTATGAAATTTTACAAGTGTATTCTACCGGACTGGGAATAGGCATAACTCTGAATTCATGCCCGTACGTCATAAAGGGGCTTGCCCCCCCTGATATATTTTTTTAATTTTTTGACAAACCGTTTTTTCTTAATTTTGTATGATGTAGAAGCAAAAGATACATACAATCCTAAATTTTCACTTTTTTATCTTCAACCGTTATTTTTTAATAGCCATTTAAATATTTTACATCTATATATATAAAAGAAAGTCGAGTTATGTTAGTTACACTGATAATAACTCGAGAACGGCTCATCAGATTGTTATGAAATTTTACAAGTGTATTCTACCGGACTGGGAATAGGCATAACTGTGAATTCATGCCCGTACGTCATAAAGGGGCTTGCCCCCCCTGATATATTTTTTTTTAAATTTTTTGACAAACCGTTTTTTCTTAATTTTTTATGATGTAGAAGCAAAAGATACATACAATTCTAAATTTTCACTTTTTTATCTTCAACCGTTATTTTTTAATAGCCATTTAAATATTTTACATCTATATATATATATAAAAGAAAGTCGAGTTTTAGTAGAATTGTTTATTATATTAGTATTAGTTTTAGGATAAGATACGAAAAAATGACTAATAAAATAAAAAATAGTAAAATTGGCGAATGGATTTAGTGTCCGCAGTCATATAAACCCAAACAAACAACAACAAAGTCGAGTTATGTTAGTTACACTGATAATAACTCGAGAACGGCTCATCAGATTGTTATGAAATTTTACAAGTGTATTCTACCGGACTGGGAATAGGCATAACTCTGAATTCATGCCCGTACGTCATAAAGGGGCTTGCCCCCCCTGATATATTTTTTAAATTTTTTGACAAACCGTTTTTTCTTAATTTTTTATGATGTAGAAGCAAAAGATACATACAATCCTAAATTTTCACTTTTTTATCTTCAACCGTTATTGTTTAATAGCCATTTAAATATTTTACATCTATATATATAAAAGAAAGTCGAGTTATGTTAGTTACACTGATAATAACTCGAGAACGGCTCATCAGATTGTTATGAAATTTTACAAGTGTATTCTACCGGACTGGGAATAGGCATAACTCTGAATTCATGCCCGTACGTCATAAAGGGGCTTGCCCCCCCTGATATATTTTTTTAATTTTTTGACAAACCGTTTTTTCTTAATTTTCTATGATGTAGAAGCAAAAGATACATACAATCCTAAATTTTCACTTTTTTATCTTCAACCGTTATTTTTTAATAGCCATTTAAATATTTTACATCTATATATATAAAAGAAAGTCGAGTTATGTTAGTTACACTGATAATAACTCGAGAACGGCTCATCAGATTGTTATGAAATTTTACAAGTGTATTCTACCGGACTGGGAATAGGCATAACTCTGAATTCATGCCCGTACGTCATAAAGGGGCTTGCCCCCCTGATATATTTTTTTAATTTTTTGACAAACCGTTTTTTCTTAATTTTTTATGATGTAGAAGCAAAAGATACATACAATCCTAAATTTTCACTTTTTATCTTCAACCGTTATTTTTTAATATCCATTTAAATATTTTACATCTATATATATATATAAAAGAAAGTCGAGTTATGTTAGTTACACTGATAATAACTCGAGAACGGCTCATCAGATTGTTATGAAATTTTACAAGTGTATTCTACCGGACTGGGAATAGGCATAACTCTGAATTCATGCCCGTACGTCATAAAGGGGCTTGCCCCCCCTGATATATTTTTTTAATTTTTTGACAAACCGTTTTTTCTTAATTTTGAAGATACATACAATCCTAAATTTTCACTTTTTTATCTTCAACCGTTATTTTTTAATAGCCATTTAAATATTTTACATCTATATATATAAAAGAAAGTCGAGTTATGTTAGTTACACTGATAATAACTCGAGAACGGCTCATCAGATTGTTATGAAATTTTACAAGTGTATTCTACCGGACTGGGAATAGGCATAAATCTGAATTCATGCCCGTACGTCATAAAGGGGCTTGCCCCCCCTGATATATTTTTTTAATTTTTTGACAAACCGTTTTTTCTTAATTTTGTATGATGTAGAAGCAAAACATACATACAATCCTAAATTTTCACTTTGTTTTCTTCAACCGTTATTTTTTAATAGCCATTTAAATATTTTACATCTATATATATATATATGTATATATATATATATATATATATATATATATATATATATATATATATATATATATATATATATATATATATATATATATATATATATATATATATAAAAGAAAGTCGAGTTATGTTAGTTACACAGATAATAACTCGAGAACGGCTCATCAGATTGTTATGAAATTTTACAAGTGTATTCTACCGGACTGGGAATAGGCATAACTCTGAATTCATGCCCGTACGTCATAAAGGGGCTTGCCCCCCTGATATATTTTTTTAATTTTTTGACGAACCGTTTTTTCTTAATTTTGTATGATGTAGAAGCAAAAGATACATACAATCCTAAATTTTCACTTTTTTATCTTCAACCGTTATTTTTTAATAGCCATTTAAATATTTTACATCTATATATATATATATATATATATATATATATATATATATATATATATATATATATAAAAGAAAGTCGAGTTATGTTAGTTACACTGATAATAACTCGAGAACGGCTCATCAGATGGTTATGAAATTTTACAAGTGTATTCTACCGGACTGGGAATAGGCATAACTCTGAATTCATGCCCGTACATCATAAAGGGGCTTGCCTCCCTGAAATATTTTTTTAATTTTTTGACAAACCGTTTTTTCTTAATTTTGTATGATGTAGAAGCAAAAGATACATACAATCCTAAATTTTCACTTTTTTATTTTCAACCGTTATTTTTTAATAGCCATTTAAATATTTTACATCTATATATATAAAAGAAAGTCGAGTTATGTTCGTTACACTGATAATAACTCGAGAACGGCTCATCAGATTGTTATGAAATTTTACAAGTGTATTCAACCGGACTGGGAATAGGCATAACTCTGAATTCATGCCCGTACGTCATAAAGGGGCTTGCCCCCCCTGATATATTTTTTTAATTTTTTGACAAACCGTTTTTTCTTAATTTTGAAGATACATGCAATCCTAAATTTTCACTTTTTTATCTTCAACCGTTATTTTTGAATAGCCATTTAAATATTTTACATCTATATATATAAAAGAAAGTCGAGTTATGTTAGTTACACTGATAATAACTCGAGAACGGCTAATCAGATTGTTATGAAATTTTACAAGTGTATTCTACCGGACTGGGAATAGGCATAAATCTGAATTCATGCCCGTACGTCATAAAGGGGCTTGCCCCCCCTGATATATTTTTTTAATTTTTTGACAAACCGTTTTTTCTTAATTTTGTATGATGTAGAAGCAAAACATACATACAATCCTAAATTTTCACTTTTTTATCTTCAACCTTTATTTTTTAATAGCCATTTAAATATTTTACATCTATATATATCTATATATATATATATATATATATATATATATATATATATATATATATATATATATATATATATATATATATATAAAAGAAAGTCGAGTTATGTTAGTTACACAGATAATAACTCGAGAACGGCTCATCAGATTGTTATGAAATTTTACAAGTGTATTCTACCGGACTGGGAATAGGCATAACTCAGAATTCATGCCCGTACGTCATAAAGGGGCTTGCCACCCTGATATATTTTTTTAATTTTTTGACAAACCGTTTTTTCTTAATTTTGTATGATGCAGAAGCAAAAGATACATACAATCCTAAATTTTCACTTTTTTATCTTCAACCGTTATTTTTTAATAGCCATTTAAATATTTTACATCTATATATTAGAAAGTCGAGTTATGTTAGTTACACTGATAATAACTCGAGAACGGCTCATCAGATTGTTATGAAATTTTACAAGTGTATTCTACCGGACTGGGAATAGGCATAAATCTGAATTCATGCCCGTACGTCATAAAGGGGCTTGCCCCCCTGATATATTTTTTTAATTTTTTGACAAACCGTTTTTTCTTAATTTTGTATGATGTAGAAGCAAAAGATACATACAATCCTAAATTTTCACTTTTTTATCTTCAACCGTTATTTTTTAATAGCCATTTAAATATTTTACATCTATATATATAAAAGAAAGTCGAGTTATGTTAGTTACACTGATAATAACTCGAGAACGGCTCATCAGATGGTTATGAAATTTTACAAGTGTATTCTACCGCACTGGGAATAGGCATAACTCTGAATTCATGCCCGTACATCATAAAGGGGCTTGCCCCCCTGATATATTTTTTTAATTTTTTGACAAACCATTTTTTCTTAATTTTGTATGATGTAGAAGCAAAAGATACATACAATCCTAAATTTTCACTTTTTTATCTTCAACCGTTATTTTTTAATAGCCATTTAAATATTTTACATCTATATATATAAAAGAAAGTCGAGTTATGTTAGTTACACTGATAATAACTCGAGAACGGCTCATCAGATTGTTATGAAATTTTACAAGTGTATTCTACCGGACTGGGAATAGGCATATCTCTGAATTCATGCCCGTACGTCATAAAGGGGCTTGCCCCCCCTGATATATTTTTTTAATTTTTTGACAAACCGTTTTTTCTTAATTTTGTATGATGTAGAAGCAAAAGATACATACAATCCTAAATTTTCACTTTTTTTATCTTCAACCGTTATTTTTTAATAGCCATTTAAATATTTTACATCTATATATATAAAAGAAAGTCGAGTTATGTTAGTTACACTGATAATAACTCGAGAACGGCTCATCAGATTGTTATGAAATTTTACAAGTGTATTCTACCGGACTGGGAATAGGCATAACTGTGAATTCATGCCCGTACGTCATAAAGGGGCTTGCCCCCCCTGATATATTTTTTTTTAAATTTTTTGACAAACCGTTTTTTCTTAATTCTTTATGATGTAGAAGCAAAAGATACATACAATTCTAAATTTTCACTTTTTTATCTTCAACCGTTATTTTTTAATAGCCATTTAAATATTTTACATCTATATATATATATATATATATATATATATATATATATATATATATATATATATATATATATATATATATATATATATATATATGAAAGAAAGTCGAGTTTTAGTAGAATTGTTTATTATATTAGTATTAGTTTTAGGATAAGATACGAAAAAATGACTAATAAAATAAAAAATAGTAAAATTGGCGAATGGATTTAGTGTCCGCAGTCATATAAACCCAAACAAACAACAACAAAGTCGAGTTATGTTAGTTACACTGATAATAACTCGAGAACGGCTCATCAGATTGTTATGAAATTTTACAAGTGTATTCTACCGGACTGGGAATAGGCATAACTCTGAATTCATGCCCGTACGTCATAAAGGGGCTTGCCCCCCCTGATATATATTTTTTAAATTTTTTGACAAACCGTTTTTTCTTAATTTTGTATGATGTAGAAGAAAAAGATACATACAATACTAAATTTTCACTTTTTTATCTTCAACCGTTATTTTTTAATAGCCATTTAAATATTTTACATCTATATATATAAAAGAAAGTCGAGTTATGTTAGTTACACTGATAATAACTCGAGAACGGCTCATCAGATTGTTATGAAATTTTACAAGTGTATTCTACCGGACTGGGAATAGGCATAACACTGAATTCATGCCCGTACGTCATAAAGGGGCTTGCCCCCCCCTGATATATTTTTTAAATTTTTTGACAAACCGTTTTTTCTTAATTTTTTATGATGTAGAAGCAAAAGATACATACAATCCTAAATTTTCATTTTTTTATCTTCAACCGTTATTGTTTAATAGCCATTTAAATATTTTACATCTATATATTGGAAAGTCGAGTTATGTTAGTTACACTGATAATAACTCGAGAACGGCTCATCAGATTGTTATGAAATTTTACAAGTGTATTCTACCGGACTGGGAATAGGCATAACTCTGAATTCATGCCCGTACGTCATAAAGGGGCTTGCCACCCTGATATATTTTTTTAATTTTTTGACAAACCGTTTTTTCTTAATTTTTTATGATGTAGAAGCAAAAGATACATACAATCCTAAATTTTCACTTTTTTATCTTCAACCGTTATTTTTTAATAGCCAATTAAATATTTTACATCTATATATATAAAAGAAAGTCGAGTTATGTTAGTTACACTGATAATAACTCGAGAACGGCTCATCAGATGGTTATGAAATTTTACAAGTGTATTCTACCGGACTGGGAATAGGCATAACTCTGAATTCATGCCCGTACGTCATAAAGGGGCTTGCCCCCCCTGATATATTTTTTTAATTTTTTGACAAACCGTTTTTTCTTAATTTTGTATGATGTAGAAGCAAAAGATACATACAATCCTAT
Organism: Diabrotica virgifera virgifera; assembly: GCF_917563875.1. NCBI lineage: Eukaryota > Metazoa > Arthropoda > Insecta > Coleoptera > Chrysomelidae > Diabrotica > Diabrotica virgifera. The sequence goes on from NC_065448.1 coordinate 116,023,373, forward strand.
ATTTTCACTTTTTTATCTTCAACCGTTATTTTTTAATAGCCATTTAAATATTTTACATCTATATATATATATATATATATATATATAAAAGAAAGTCGAGTTATGTTAGTTACACTGATAATAACTCGAGAACGGCTCATCAGATTGTTATGAAATTTTACAAGTGTATTCTACCGGACTGGAAATAGGCATAACTCTGAATTCATGCCCGTACGTCATAAAGGGGCTTGCCCCCCCTGATATATTTTTTAAATTTTTTGACAAACCGTTTTTTCTTAATTTTGTATGATGTAGAAGCAAAAGATACATACAATCCTATATTTTCACTTTTTTATCTTCAACCGTTATTTTTTAATAGCCAATTAAATATTTTACATCTATATATATAAAAGAAAATCGAGTTATGTTAGTTACACTGATAATAACTCGAGAACGGCTCATCAGATGGTTATGAAATTTTACAAGTGTATTCTACCGGACTGGGAATAGGCATAACTCTGAATTCATGCCCGTACGTCATAAAGGGGCTTGCCCCCCCCCCTGATATATTTTTTAAATTTTTTGACAAACCGTTTTTTCTTAATTTTTTATGATGTAGAAGCAAAAGATACATACAATCCTAAATTTTCACTTTTTTATCTTCAACCGTTATTTTTTAATAGCCATTTAAATATTTTACATCTATATATATAAAAGAAAGTCGAGTTATGTTAGTTACACTGATAATAACTCGAGAACGGCCCATCAGATTGTTATGAAATTTTACAAGTGTATTCTACCGGACTGGGAATAGGCATAAATCTGAATTCATGCCCGTACGTCATAAAGGGGCTTGCCCCCCTGATATATTTTTTTAATTTTTTGACAAACCGTTTTTTCTTAATTTTGTATGATGTAGAAGCAAAACATACATACAATCCTAAATTTTCACTTTTTTATCTTCAACCGTTATTTTTTAATAGCCATTTAAATATTTTACATCTATATATTGGAAAGTCGAGTTATGTTAGTTACACTGATAATAACTCGAGAACGGCTCATCAGATTGTTATGAAATTTTACAAGTGTATTCTACCGGACTGGGAATAGGCATAACTCTGAATTCATGCCCGTACGTCATAAAGGGGCTTGCCCCCTGATATATTTTTTTAATTTTTTGACAAACCGTTTTTTCTTAATTTTGTATGATGTAGAAGCAAAAGATACATACAATCCTAAATTTTCACTTTTTTATCTTCAACCGTTATTTTTTAACAGCCATTTAAATATTTTACATCTATATATATAAAAGAAAGTCGAGTTATGTTAGTTACACTGATAATAACTCGAGAACGGCTCATCAGATTGTTATGAAATTTTATAAGTGTATTCTACCGGACTGGGAGTAGGCATAACTCTGAATTCATGCCCGTACGTCATAAAGGGGCTTGCCCCCCCTGATATATTTTTTAAATTTTTTGACAAACCGTTTTTTCTTAATTTTTTATGATGTAGAATCAAAAGATACATACAATCCTAAATTTTCACTTTTTTATCTTCAACCGTTATTTTTTAATAGCCATTTAAATATTTTACATCTATATATATAAAAGAAAGTCGAGTTATGTTAGTTACACTGATAATAACTCGAGAACGGCTCATCAGATTGTTATGAAATTTTACAAGTGTATTCTACCGGACTGGGAATAGGCATAAATCTGAATTCATGCCCGTACGTCATAAAGGGGCTTGCCCCCCCTGATATATTTTTTTAATTTTTTGACAAACCGTTTTTTCTTAATTTTGTATGATGTAGAAGCAAAACATACATACAATCCTAAATTTTCACTTTTTTATCTTCAACCGTTATTTTTAATAGCCATTTAAATATTTTACATCTATATATATATATATATATATATATATATATATATATATATATATATATATATATATATATATAATATATATATATATATATATATAAAAGAAAGTCGAGTTATGTTAGTTACACAGATAATAACTCGAGAACGGCTCATCAGATTGTTATGAAATTTTACAAGTGTATTCTACCGGACTGGGAATAGGCATAACTCTGACCCGTACGTCATAAAGGGGCTTGCCACCCTGATATATTTTTTTAATTTTTTGACAAACCGTTTTTTCTTAATTTTGTATGATGTAGAAGCAAAAGATACATACAATCCTAAATTTTCACTTTTTTATCTTCAACCGTTATTTTTTAATAGCCATTTAAATATTTTACATCTATATATTAGAAAGTCGAGTTATGTTAGTTACACTGATAATAACTCGAGAACGGCTCATCAGATTGTTATGAAATTTTACAAGTGTATTCTACCGGATTGGGAATAGGCATAAATCTGAATTCATGCCCGTACGTCATAAAGGGGCTTGCCCCCCTGATATATTTTTTTAATTTTTTGACAAACCGGTTTTTCTTAATTTTGTATGATGTAGAAGCAAAAGATACATACAATCCTAAATTTTCACTTTTTTATCTTCAACCGTTATTTTTTAATAGCCATTTAAATATTATACATCTATATATATATATATAAAAGAAAGTCGAGTTATGTTAGTTACACTGATAATAACTCGAGAACGGCTCATCGGATTTTTATGAAATTTTACAAGTGTATTCTACCGGACTGGGAATAGGCATAACTCTGAATTCATGCCCGTACGTCATAAAGGGGCTTGCCCCACCTGCTATGTTTTTTTAATTTTTTGACAAACCGTTTTTTCTTAATTTTGTATGATGTAGAAGCAAAAGATACATACAATCCTAAATTTTCACTTTTTTATCTTCAACCGTTATTTTTTAATAGCCATTTAAATATTTTACATCTATATATATAAAAGAAAGTCGAGTTATGTTAGTTACACTGATAATAACTCGAGAACGGCTCATCAGATTGTTATGAAATTTTACAAGTGTATTCTACCGGACTGGGAATAGGCATAACTCTGAATTCATGCCCGTACGTCATAAAGGGGCTTGCCCCCCCTGATATGTTTTTTTAATTTTTTGACAAACCGTTTTTTCTTAATTTTGTATGATGTAGAAGCAAAAGATACATACAATCCTAAATTTTCACTTTTTTATCTTCAACAGTTATTTTTTAACAGCCATTTAAATATTTTACATCTATATATATAAAAGAAAGTCGAGTTATGTTAGTTACACTGATAATAACTCGAGAACGGCTCATCAGATTGTTATGAAATTTTACAAGTGTATTCTACCGGACTGGGAATAGGCATAACTCTGAATTCATGCCCGTACGTCATAAAGGGGCTTGCCCCCCCTGATATATTTTTTTAATTTTTTGACAAACCGTTTTTTCTTAATTTTGTATGATGTAGAAGCAAAAGATACATACAATCCTAAATTTTCACTTTTTTATCTTCAACCGTTATTTTTTAATAGCCATTTAAATATTTTACACCTATATATATAAAAGAAAGTCGAGTTATGTTAGTTACACTGATAATAACTCGAGAACGGCTCATCAGATTGTTATGAAATTTTACAAGTGTATTCTACCGGACTGGGAATAGGCATAACTCTGAAGTCATGCCCGTACGTCATAAAGGGGCTTGTCCCCCTGATATATTTTTTTAATTTTTTGACAAACCGTTTTTTCTTAATTTTTTGTGATGTAGAAGCAAAAAATACATACAATACTAAATTTTCACTTTTTTATCTTCAACCGTTATTTTTTAATAGCCATTTAAATATTTTACATATATATATATATATATATATATATATATATATATATATATATATATATATATATAAAAGAAAGTCTAGTTATGTTAGTTACACTGATAATAACTCGAGAACGGCTCATCAGATTGTTATGAAATTGTACAAGTGTATTCTAGCGGACTGGGAATAGGCATAACTCTGAATTCATGCCCGTACGTCATAAAGGGGCTTGCCCCCCCCCCCCGGATATATTTTTTTAATTTTTTGACAAACCGTTTTTTCTTAATTTTGTATGATGTAGAAGCAAAAGATACATACAATCCTAAATTTTCACTTTTTTATCTTCAACCGTTATTTTTTAATAGCCATTTAAATATTTTACATCTATATATATAAAAGAAAGTCGAGTTATGTTAGTTACACTGATAATAACTCGAGAACGGCTCATCAGATTGTTATGAAATTTTACAAGTGTATTCTACCGGACTGGGAATAGGCATAACTCTGAATTCATGCCCGTACGTCATAAAGGGGCTTGCCCCCCCTGATATATTTTTTTAATTTTTTGACAAACCGTTTTTTCTTAATTTTGTATGACGTAGAAGCAAAAGATACATACAATCCTAAATTTTCACTTTTTTATCTTCAACCGGTATTTTTTAATAGCCATTTAAATATTTTACATCTATATATATAAAAGAAAGTCGAGTTATGTTAGTTACACTGATAATAACTCGAGAACGGCTCATCAGATTGTTATGAAATTTTACAAGTGTATTCTACCGGACTGGGAATAGGCATTACTCTGAATTCATGCCCGTACGTCATAAAGGGGCTTGCCCCCCTGATGTATTTTTTTAATTTTTTGACAAACCGTTTTTTCTTAATTTTTATGATGTAGAAGCAAAAGATGCATACAATCCTAAATTTTCACTTTTTTATCTTCAACCGTTATTTTTTAATAGCCATTTAAATATTTTACATCTATATATATATATATAAAAGAAAGTCGAGTTATGTTAGTTACACTGATAATAACTCGAGAACGGCTCATCAGATTGTTATGAAATTTTACAAGTGTATTCTACCGGACTGGGAATAGGCATAACTCTGAATTCATGCCCGTACGTCATAAAAGGGCTTGCCCCCCCTGATATATTTTTTTAATTTTTTGACAAACCGTTTTTTCTTAATTTTGTATGATGTAGGAGCAAAAGATACATACAATCCTAAATTTTCACTTTTTTATCTTCAACCGTTATTTTTTAATAGCCATTTAAATATTTTACATCTATATATATAAAAGAAAGTCGAGTTATGTTAGTTTCACTGATAATAACTCGAGAACGGCTCATCAGATTGTTATGAAATTTTACAAGTGTATTCTACCGGACTGGGAATAGGCATAACTCTGAATTCATGCCCGTACGTCATAAAGGGGCTTGGCCCCCCCCTGATATATTTTCTTAATTTTTTGACAAACCGTTTTTTCTTAATTTTGTATGATGTAGAAGCAAAAGATACATACAATCCTAAATTTTCACTTTTTTATCTTCAACCGTTATTTTTTAATAGCCATTTAAATATTTTACATCTATATATATAAAAGAAAGTCGAGTTATGTTAGTTACACTGATAATAACTCGAGAACGGCTCATCAGATTGTTATGAAATTTTACAAGTGTATTCTACCGGACTGGGAATAGGCATAACTCTGAATTCATGCCCGTACATCATAAAGGGGCTTGCCCCCCCTGATATATTTTTTAAATTTTTTGACAAACCGTTTTTTCTTAATTTTGTATGATGTAGAAGCAAAAGATACATACAATCCTAAATTTTCACTTTTTTATCTTCAACCGTTATTTTTTAATAGCCATTTAAATATTTTACATCTATATATATAAAAGAAAGTCGAGTTATGTTAGTTACACTGATAATAACTCGAGAACGGCTCATCAGATTGTTATGAAATTTTACAAGTGTATTCTACCGGACTGGGAATAGGCATAACTCTGAATTCATGCCCGTACGTCATAAAGGGGCTTGCCCCACCTGATATATTTTTTTAATTTTTTGACAAACCGTTTTTTCTTAATTTTGTATGATGTAGAAGCAAAAGATACATACAATCCTAAATTTTCACTTTTTTAGCTTCAACCGTTATTTTTTAATAGCCATTTAAATATTTTACATCTATATATTAGAAAGTCGGGTTATGTTAGTTTCACTGATAATAACTCGAGAACGGCTCATCAGATTGTTATGAAATTTTACAAGTGTATTCTACCGGACTGGGAATAGGCATAACTCTGAATTCATGCCCGTACGTCATAAAGGCGCTTGCCCCCCTGATATATTTTTTTAATTTTTTGACAAACCGGTTTTTCTTAATTTTGTATGATGTAGAAGCAAAAGATACATACAATCCTAAATTTTCACTTTTTTATCTTCAACCGTTATTTTTTAATAGCCATTTAAATATTTTACATCTATATATATAAAAGAAAGTCGAGTTATGTTAGTTTCACTGATAATAACTCGAGAACGGCTCATCGGATTGTTATGAAATTTTACAAGTGTATTCTACCGGACTGGGAATAGGCATAACTCTGAATTCATTCCCGTACGTCATAAAGGGGCTTGCCCCACCTGCTATATTTTTTTAATTTTTTGACAAACCGTTTTTTCTTAATTTTGTATGATGTAGAAGCAAAAGATACATACAATCCTAAATTTTCACTTTTTTATCTTCAACCGTTATTTTTTAATAGCCATTTAAATATTTTACATCTATATATATAAAAGAAAGTCGAGTTATGTTAGTTACACTGATAATAACTCGAGAACGGCTCATCAGATTGTTATGAAATTTTACAAGTGTATTCTACCGGATTGGGAATAGACATAACTCTGAATTCATGCCCGTACGTCATAAAGGGGCTTGCCCCCCCTGATATATTTTTTTAATTTTTTGACAAACCGTTTTTTCTTAATTTTGTATGATGTAGAAGCAAAAGATACATACAATCCTAAATTTTCACTTTTTTATCTTCAACAGTTATTTTTTAATAGCCATTTAAATATTTTACATCTATATATATAAAAGAAAGTCGATTTATGTTAGTTACACTGATAATAACTCGAGAACGGCTCATCAGATTGTTATGAAATTTTACAAGTGTATTCTACCGGACTGGCAATAGGCATAACTCTGAATTCATGCCCGTACGTCATAAAGGGGCTTGCCCCCCCTGATATATTTTTTTAATTTTTTGACAAACCGCTTTTTCTTATTTTTTTGTGATGTAGAAGCAAAAGATACATACAATACTAAATTTTCACTTTTTTATCTTCAACCGTTATTTTTTAATAGCCATTTAAATATTTTACATCTATATATATATATATATATATATATATATATATATATATAAAAGAAAGTCTAGTTATGTTAGTTACACTGATAATAACTCGAGAACGGCTCATCAGATTGTTATGAAATTGTACAAGTGTATTCTAGCGGACTGGGAATAGGCATAACTCTGAATTCATGCCCGTATGTCATAAAGGGGCTTGCCCCCCCCCGGATATATTTTTTTAATTTTTTGACAAACCGTTTTTTCTTAATTTTGTATGATGTAGAAGCAAAAGATACATACAATCCTAAATTTTCACTTTTTTATCTTCAACCGTTATTTTTTAATAGCCATTTAAATATTTTACATCTATATATATAAAAGAAAGTCGAGTTATGTTAGTTTCACTGATAATAACTCGAGAACGGCTCATCAGATTGTTATGAAATTTTACAAGTGTATTCTACCGGACTGGGAATAGGCATAACTCTGAATTCATGCCCGTACGTCATAAAGGGGCTTGCCCCCCCCTGATATATTTTTTTAATTTTTTGACAAACCGTTTTTTCTTAATTTTGTATGATGTAGAAGCAAAAGATACATACAATCCTAAATTTTCACTTTTTTATCTTCAACCGTTATTTTTTAATAGCCATTTAAATATTTTACATCTATATATATAAAAGAAAGTCGAGTTATGTTAGTTACACTGATAATAACTCGAGAACGGCTCATCAGATTGTTATGAAATTTTACAAGTGTATTCTACCGGACTGGGAATAGGCATAACTCTGAATTCATGCCCGTACGTCATAAAAGGGCTTGCCCCCCCTGATATATTTTTTTAATTTTTTGACAAACCGTTTTTTCTTAATTTTGTATGATGTAGGAGCAAAAGATACATACAATCCTAAATTTTCACTTTTTTATCTTCAACCGTTATTTTTTAATAGCCATTTAAATATTTTACATCTATATATATAAAAGAAAGTCGAGTTATGTTAGTTTCACTGATAATAACTCGAGAACGGCTCATCAGATTGTTATGAAATTTTACAAGTGTATTCTACCGGACTGGGAACAGGCATAACTCTGAATTCATGCCCGTACGTCATAAAGGGGCTTGCCCCCCCTGATATATTTTTTTAATTTTTTGACAAACCGTTTTTTCTTAATTTTGTATGATGTAGAAGCAAAAGATACATACAATCCTAAATTTTCACTTTTTTATCTTCAACCGTTATTTTTTAATAGCCATTTAAATATTTTACATCTATATATATATAAAAGAAAGTCGAGTTATGTTAGTTACACTGATAATAACTCGAGAACGGCTCATCAGATTGTTATGAAATTTTACAAGTGTATTCTACCGGACTGGGAATAGGCATAACTCTGAATTCATGCCCGTACGTCATAAAAGGGCTTGCCCCCCCCTGATATATTTTTTTAATTTTTTGACAAACCGTTTTTTCTTAATTTTGTATGATGTAGAAGCAAAAGATACATACAATCCTAAATTTTCACTTTTTTATCTTCAACCGTTATTTTTTAATAGCCATTTAAATATTTTACATCTATATATATATATATATATATATATATATATATATATATATATATATATATATATATATATATATATATAAACAAATGAAATAGAGAATGTGGAAAAATCCCCTTACGAATAACTCACACATCCACTATTTCTGGCTGGGAAAAATTTTTCGTATAGAATCAAAGATCCAAACACCAGTTCTTAGAAATGTGTTTCGCCCTCTTCAATCTCCGTGGGCTCATCGGTAAAGATGAGAGGTTGAATATCTTTAGACACATTCCATCAAAAAACAACATATATATATATATAAAAGAAAGTCGAGTTATGTTAGTTACACTGATAATAACTCGAGAACGGCTCATCAGATTGTTATGAAATTGTACAAGTGTATTCTAGCGGATTGGGAATAGGCATAACTCTGAATTCATGCCCGTACGTCATAAAGGGGCTTGCCCCCCCTGATATATTTTTTAAATTTTTTGACAAACCGTCTTTTCTTAATTTTGTATGATGTAGAAGCAAAAGATACATACATTCCTAAATTTTCACTTTTTTATCTTCAACCGTTATTTTTTAATAGCCATTTAAATATTTTACATCTATATATATAAAAGAAAGTCGAGTTATGTTAGTTACACTGATAATAACTCGAGAACGGCTCATCAGATTGTTATGAAATTTTACAAGTGTATTCTACCGGACTGGGAATAGGCATAACTCTGAATTCATGCCCGTACGTCATAAAGGGGCTTGCCCCCCCTGATATATTTTTTAAATTTTTTGACAAACCGTTTTTTCTTAATTTTGTATGATGTAGAAGCAAAAGATACATGCAATCCTAAATTTTCACTTTTTTATCTTCAACCGTTATTTTTTAATAGCCATTTAAATATTTTACATCTATATATATAAAAGAAAGTCGAGTTATGTTAGTTACACTGATAATAACTCGAGAACGGCTCATCAGATTGTTATGAAATTTTACAAGTGTATTCTACCGGACTGGGAATAGGCATAAATCTGAATTCATGCCCGTACATCATAAAGGGGCTTGCCCCCCCTGATATATTTTTTAAATTTTTTGACAAACCGTTTTTTCTTAATTTTGTATGATGTAGAAGCAATAGATACATACAATCCTAAATTTTCACTTTTTTATCTTCAACCGTTATTTTTTAATAGCCATTTAAATATTTTACATCTATATATATAAAAGAAAGTCGAGTTATGTTAGTTACACTGATAATAACTCGAGAACGGCTCATCAGATTGTTATGAAATTTTACAAGTGTATTCTACCGGACTGGGAATAGGCATAACTCTGAATTCATGCCCGTACGTCATAAAGGGGCTTGCCCCCCTGATATATTTTTTTAATTTTTTGACAGACCGTTTTTTCTTAATTTTGTATGATGTAGAAGCAAAAGATACATACAATCCTAAATTTTCACTTTTTTATCTTCAACCGTTATTTTTTAATAGCCATTTAAATATTTTACATCTATATATATATATAAAAGAAAGTCGAGTTATGTTAGTTACACTGATAATAACTCGAGAACGGCTCATCAGATTGTTATGAAATTTTACAAGTGTATTCTACCGGACTGGGTATAGGCATAACTCTGAATTCATGCCCGTACGTCATAAAGGGGCTTGCCCCCCCTGATATATTTTTTTAATTTTTTGACAAACCGTTTTTTCTTAATTTTGTATGATGTAGAAGCAAAAGATACATACAATCCTAAATTTTCACTTTTTTATCTTCAACCGTTATTTTTTAATAGCCATTTAAATATTTTACATCTATATACAGGGTGTCCCGAAAAGATTGGTCACAAATTATACCACAGATTCTGGGGTCAAAAATAGGTTGATTAAACCTCACTTACCTATATACAATAGTGCACACAAAACAAGTTACAGCCCTTTAAAGTTACAAAATGAAAATCGATTTTTTTTAATATATCGAAAACTTCTAGAGGTTTTTTATTGAAAATGGACATGAGGAATCTTTATGGTAGCCGCATCTTAAAAAAAAATTATAGTGAAATTTGTGTACCCCATAAAAATTTTATGGGGGTTTTGTTCCCTTAAACCCCCCCAAACTTTTATGTACGTTCCATTTAAATTATTATTGTGGCACCATTAGTTAAACACAATATTTTTAAAACTTTTTTGCCTCTTAGTACTTTTTTCATAAGGCAGTGTTTATCGAGATATTTTGAATATTTGTCGAATCCACCACCTATTTGTATATGGTTAAGTATGATTATAGACACTTGTTAATAATCTGAAAATTTATTTATAACTTAAATTTTTTGGTATATTTTGAAAAGGAAGCCACATCTCGATAAAAGTTGACTTATCAAAAAAAGACTAAGAGACAAAAAAGTTTTAAAAACACTGTGTTTAACTAATGGTACCACAATAATAATTTAATTGGAACGTACACAAACATTTGGGGGGTTTAAAGGAACAAAACCCCCATAAATTTTTTATGTAAATATAGTAAAAAAGTAGCCGCATCTCGATAAAAACTGGCTTATCGAAAAAATAAAAAGAGGCAAAAAAGTTTTAAAAACGTTGTGTTCAACTAATTGTATCACAATAATGAATTAATTGGAACGTACACAAAAGTTTGGGGGGGTTCAAGGGAACAAAATCCCCATAAATTTTTTATGGGGTGGAAAAATTTCACTATAATTTGGTTTTAAGGTGGGCCTGTTATAAGAATGATACATGCCCGTTTTCAATAAAAAATCTTTGAGAGTTTTCGACATATTGAAAAAAATCGATTTTAATTTTGTAACTTCAAAGGGGTGTAACTTTTTTTATGAGCACATTTGTACTAAGGTAAGTTAAGTTCAACCGAACTATTTTTGACCCCAGAATGTGTGGTATAATTTATGACCATTCTTTTCGGGACACTCTGTATATATAAAAGAAAGTCGAGTTATGTTAGTTACACTGATAATAACTCGAGAACGGCTCATCAGATTGTTATGAAATTTTACAAGTGTATTCTACCGGACTGGGAATAGGCATCACTCTGAATTCATGCCCGTACGTCATAAAGGGGCTTGCCCCCCTGATATATTTTTTTAATTTTTTGACAAACTGTTTTTTCTTAATTTTGTATGATGTAGAAGCAAAAGATACATACAATCCTAAATTTTCACTTTTTTATCTTCAACCGTTATTTTTTAATAGCCATTTAAATATTTTACATCTATATATTAGAAAGTCAAGTTATGTTAGTTACACTGATAATGACTCGAGAACGGCTCATCAGATTGTTATGAAATTTTACAAGTGAATTCTACCGGACTGGGAATAGGCATAACTCTGAATTCATGCCCGTCCGTCATAAAGAGGCTTGCCCCCCTGATATATATTTTTAATTTTTTGACAAACCGGTTTTTCTTAATTTTGTATGATGTAGAAGCAAAAGATACATACAATCCTAAATTTTCACTTTTTTATCTTCAACCGTTATTTTTTAATAGCCATTTAAATATTTTACATCTATATATATATATATATAAAAGAAAGTCGAGTTATGTTAGTTACATTGATAATAACTCGTGAAAGGCTCATCGGATTGTTATGAAATTTTACAAGTGTATTCTACCGGACTGGGAATAGGCATAACTCTGAATTCATGCCCGTACGTCATAAAGGGGCTTGCCCCACCTGATATATTTTTTTAATTCATTAACAAACCGTTTTTTCTTAATTTTGTATGATGTAGAAGCAAAACATACATACAATCCTAAATTTTCACTTTTTTATCTTCAACCGTTATTTTTTAATAGCCATTTAAATATTGTACATCTATATATATATAAAAGAAAGTCGAGTTATGTTAGTTACACTGATAATAACTCGAGAACGGCTCATCAGATTGTTATGAAATTTTACAAGTGTATTCTACCGGACTGGGAATAGGCATAACTCTGAATTCATGCCCGTACGTCATAAAGGGGCTTGCCCCCCTGATATATTTTTTTAATTTTTTGACAAACCGTTTTTTCTTAATTTTGTATGATGTAGAAGCAAAAGATACATACAATCCAAAATTTTCACTTTTTTATCTTCAACCGTTATTTTTTAATAGCCATTTAAATATTTTACATCTATATATTAGAAAGTCAAGTTATGTTAGTTACACTGATAATGACTCGAGAACGGCTCATCAGATTGTTATGAAATTTTACAAGTGAATTCTACCGGACTGGGAATAGGCATAACTCTGAATTCATGCCCGTCCGTCATAAAGAGGCTTGCCCCCCTGATATATATTTTTAATTTTTTGACAAACCGGTTTTTCTTAATTTTGTATGATGTAGAAGCAAAAGATACATACAATCCTAAATTTTCACTTTTTTATCTTCAACCGTTATTTTTTAATAGCCATTTAAATATTTTACATCTATATATATATATATAAAAGAAAGTCGAGTTATGTTAGTTACACTGATAATAACTCGTGAACGGCTCATCGGATTGTTATGAAATTTTACAAGTGTATTCTACTGGACTGGGAATAGGCATAACTCTGAATTCATGCCCGTACGTCATAAAGGGGCTTGCCCCACCTGATATATTTTTTTAATTCATTAACAAACCGTCTTTTCTTAATTTTGTATGATGTAGAAGCAAAAGATACATACAATCCTAAATTTTCACTTTTTTATCTTCAACCGTTATTTTTTAATAGCCATTTAAATATTTTACATCTATATATATAAAAGAAAGTCGAGTTATGTTAGTTACACTGATAATAACTCGAGAACGGCTCATCAGATTGTTATGAAATTTTACAAGTGTATTCTACCGGACTGGGAATAGGCATAACTCTGAATTCATGCCCGTACGTCATAAAGGGGCTTGCCCCCCCTGATATATTTTTTAATTTTTTGACAAACCGTTTTTTCTTAATTTTGTATGATGTAGAAGCAAAAGATACATACAATCCTAAATTTTCACTTTTTTATGTTCAACCGTTATTTTTTAATAGCCATTTAAATATATTACATCTATATATATAAAAGAAAGTCGAGTTATGTTAGTTACACTAATAATAACTCGAGAACGGCTCATCAGATTGTTATGAAATTTTACAAGTGTATTCTACCGGACTGGGAATAGGCATAACTCTGAATTCATGCCTGTACGTCATAAAGGGGCTTGCCCCCCCTGATATATTTTTTTAATTTTTTGACAAACCGTTTTTTCTTAATTTTTTATGATGTAGAAGCAAAAGATACATGCAATCCTAAATTTTCAATTTTTAATCTTCAACCGTCATTTTTTAATAGCCATTTAAATATTTTACATCTATATATATAAAAGAAAGTCGAGTTATGTTAGTTACACTGATAATAACTCGAGAACGGCTCATCAGATAGTTATGAAATTTTACAAGTGTATTCTACCGGACTGGGAATAGGCATAAATCTGAATTCATGCCCGTACGTCATAAAGGGGCTTGCCCCCCCTGATATATTTTTTAAATTTTTTGACAAACCGTTTTTTCTTAATTTTTTATGATGTAGAAGCAAAAGATACATACAATCCTAAATTTTCACTTTTTTATCTTCAACCGTTATTTTTTAATAGCCATTTAAATATTTTACATCTATATATTAGAAAGTCAAGTTATGTTAGTTACACTGATAATGACTCGAGAACGGCTCATCAGATTGTTATGAAATTTTACAAGTGAATTCTACCGGACTGGGAATAGGCATAACTCTGAATTCATGCCCGTCCGTCATAAAGAGGCTTGCCCCCCTGATATATATTTTTAATTTTTTGACAAACCGGTTTTTTTTAATTTTGTATGATGTAGAAGCAAAAGATACATACAATCCTAAATTTTCACTTTTTTATCTTCAACCGTTATTTTTTAATAGCCATTTCAATATTTTACATCTATATATATATATAAAAGAAAGTCGAGTTATGTTAGTTACACTGATAATAACTGGAGAACGGCTCATCAGATAGTTATGAAATTTTACAAGTGTATTCTACCGGACTGGGAATAGGCATAAATCTGAATTCATGCCCGTACGTCATAAAGGGGCTTGCCCCCCCTGACATATTTTTTTAATTTTTTGACAAACCGTTTTTTCTTAATTTTGTATGATGTAGAAGCAAAACATACATACAATCCTAAATTTTCACTTTTTTATCTTCAACCGTTATTTTTTAATAGCCATTTAAATATTTTACATCTATATATATATAAAAGAAAGTCGAGTTATGTTAGTTACACTGATAATAACTCGAGAACGGCTCATCAGATTGTTATGAAATTTTACAAGTGTATTCTACCGGACTGGGAATAGGCATAACTCTGAATTCATGCCCGTACGTCATAAAGGGGCTTGCCCCCCTGATATATTTTTTTAATTTTTTGACAAACCGTTTTTTCTTAATTTTGTATGATGTAGAAGCAAAACATACATACAATCCTAAATTTTCATTTTTTATCTTCAACCGTTATTTTTTAATAGCCATTTAAATATTTTACATCTATATATTAGAAAGTCGAGTTATGTTAGTTACACTGATAATAACTCGAGAACGGCCCATCAGATTGTTATGAAATTTTACAAGTGTATTCTACCGGACTGGGAATAGGCATAACTCTGAATTCATGCCCGTACGTCATAAAGGGGCTTGCCCCCCTGATATATTTTTTTAATTTTTTGACAAACCGGTTTTTCTTAATTTTGTATGATGTAGAAGCAAAAGATACATACAATCCTAAATTTTCACTTTTTTATCTTCAACCGTTATTTTTTAATAGCCATTTAAATATTTTACATCTATATATATAAAAGAAAGTCGAGTTATGTTAGTTACACTGATAATAACTCGAGAACGGCTCATCGGATTGTTATGAAATTTTACAAGTGTATTCTACCGGACTGGGAATAGGCATAACTCTGAATTCATGCCCGTACGTCATAAAGGGGCTTGCCCCACCTGATATATTTTTTAATTTTTTGACAAACCGTTTTTTCTTAATTTTGTATGATGTAGAAGCAAAAGATACATACAATCCTAAATTTTCACTTCTTTATCTTCAACCGTTATTTTTTAATAGCCATTTAAATATTTTACATCTATATATATAAAAGAAAGTCGAGTTATGTTAGTGACACTGATAATAACTCGAGAACGGCTCATCAGATTGTTATGAAATTTTACAAGTGTATTCTACCGGACTGGGAATAGGCATAACTCTGAATTCATGCCCGTACGTCATAAAGGGGCTTGCCCCCCCTGATATATTTTTTTAATTTTTTGACAAACCGTTTTTTCTTAATTTTGTATGATGTAGAAGCAAAAGATACATACAATCCTAAATTTTCACTTTTTTATCTTCAACCGTTATTTTTTAATAGCCATTTAAATATTTTACATCTATATATATAAAAGAAAGTCGAGTTATGTTAGTTACACTGATAATAACTCGAGAACGGCTCATCAGATTGTTATGAAATTTTACAAGTGTATTCTACCGGACTGGGAATAGGCATAACTCTGATTTCATGCCCGTACGTCATAAAGGGGCTTGCCCCACCTGATATATTTTTTAATTTTTTGACAAACCGTTTTTTCTTAATTTTGTATGATGTAGAAGCAAAAGATACATACAATCCTAAATTTTCTCTTCTTTATCTTCAACCGTTATTTTTTAATAGCCATTTAAATATTTTACATCTATATATATAAAAGAAAGTCGAGTTATGTTAGTTACACTGATAATAACTCGAGAACGGCTCATCAGATTGTTATGAAATTTTACAAGTGTATTCTACCGGACTGGGAATAGGCATAACTCTGAATTCATGCCCGTACGTCATAAAGGGGCTTGCCCCCCCTGATATATTTTTTAAATTTTTTGACAAACCGTTTTTTCTTAATTTTGTATGATGTAGAAGCAAAACATACATACAATCCTAAATTTTCATTTTTTATCTTCAACCGTTATTTTTTAATAGCGATTTAAATATTTTACATCTATATATTAGAAAGTCGAGTTATGTTAGTTACACTGATAATAACTCGAGAACGGCCCATCAGATTGTTATGAAATTTTACAAGTGTATTCTACCGGACTGGGAATAGGCATAACTCTGAATTCATGCCCGTACGTCATAAAGGGGCCTGCCCCCCTGATATATTTTTTTAATTTTTTGACAAACCGGTTTTTCTTAATTTTGTATGATGTAGAAGCAAAAGATACATACAATCCTAAATTTTCACTTTTTTATCTTCAACCGTTATTTTTTAATAGCCATTTAAATATTTTACATCTATATCTATAAAAGAAAGTCGAGTTATGTTAGTTACACTGATAATAACTCGAGAACGGCTCATCGGATTGTTATGAAATTTTACAAGTGTATTCTACCGGACTGGGAATAGGCATAACTCTGAATTCATGCCCGTACGTCATAAAGGGGCTTGCCCCACCTGATATATTTTTTAATTTTTTGACAAACCGTTTTTTCTTAATTTTGTATGATGTAGAAGCAAAAGATACATACAATCCTAAATTTTCACTTCTTTATCTTCAACCGTTATTTTTTAATAGCCATTTAAATATTTTACATCTATATATATAAAAGAAAGTCGAGTTATGTTAGTTACACTGATAATAACTCGAGAACGGCTCATCAGATTGTTATGAAATTTTACAAGTGTATTCTACCGGACTGGGAATAGGCATAACTCTGAATTCATGCCCGTACGTCATAAAGGGGCTTGCCCCCCCTGATATATTTTTTAAATTTTTTGACAAACCGTTTTTTCTTAATTTTGTATGATGTAGAAGCAAAAGATACATACAATCCTAAATTTTCACTTTTTTATCTTCAACCTTTATTTTTAATAGCCATTTAAATATTTTACATCTATATATATAAAAGAAAGTCGAGTTATGTTAGTTACACTGATAATAACTCGAGAACGGCTCATCAGATTGTTATGAAATTTTACAAGTGTATTCTACCGGACTGGGAATAGGCATAACTCTGAATTCATGCCCGTACGTCATAAAGGGGCTTGCCCCCCCTGATATATTTTTTTAATTTTTTGACAAACCGTTTTTTCGTAATTTTTTATGATGTAGAAGCAAAAGATACATACAATCTTAAATTTTCACTTTTTTATCTTCAACCGTTATTTTTTAATAGCCATTTAAATATTTTACATCTATATATATATAAAAGAAAGTCGAGTTATGTTAGTGACACTGATAATAACTCGAGAACGGCTCATCAGATTGTTATGAAATTTTACAAGTGTATTCTACCGGACTGGGAATAGGCATAACTCTGAATTCATGCCCGTACGTCATAAAGGGGCTTGCCCCCCCTGATATATTTTTTTAATTTTTTGACAAACCGTTTTTTCTTAATTTTGTATGATGTAGAAGCAAAAGATACATACAATCCTAAATTTTCACTTTTTTATCTTCAACCGTTATTTTTTAATAGCCATTTAAATATTTTACATCTATATATATAAAAGAAAGTCGAGTTATGTTAGTTACACTGATAATAACTCGAGAACGGCTCATCAGATTATTATGAAATTTTACAAGTGTATTCTACCGGACTGGGAATAGGCATAACTCTGATTTCATGCCCGTACGTCATAAAGGGGCTTGCCCCCCCTGATATATTTTTTTAATTTTTTGACAAACCGTTTTTTCTTAATTTTGTATGATGTAGAAGCAAAAGATACATACAATCCTA
This sequence comes from Diabrotica virgifera virgifera, assembly GCF_917563875.1. Lineage (NCBI taxonomy): Eukaryota > Metazoa > Arthropoda > Insecta > Coleoptera > Chrysomelidae > Diabrotica > Diabrotica virgifera. The sequence continues at coordinate 116,041,793 of NC_065448.1, forward strand.
AATTTTCACTTTTTTACCTTCAACCGTTATTTTTTAATAGCCGTTTAAATATTTTACATCTATATAAAAGAAAGTCGAGTTATGTTAGTTACACTGATAATAACTCGAGAACGGCTCATCAGATTGTTATGAAATTTTACAAGTGTATTCTACCGGACTGGGAATAGGCATAACTCTGAATTCATGCCCGTACGTCATAAAGGGGCTTGCCCCCCCTGATATATTTTTTAAATTTTTTGACAAACCGTTTTTTCTTAATTTTGTATGATGTAGAAGCAAAACATACATACAATCCTAAATTTTCACTTTTTTATCTTCAACAGTTATTTTTTAATAGCTATTTAAATATTTTACATCTATATATATAAAAGAAAGTCGAGTTATGTTAGTTACACTGATAATAACTCGAGAACGGCTCATCAGATTGTTATGAAATTTTACAAGTGTATTCTACCGGACTGGGAATAGGCATAACTCTGGATTCATGCCCGTACGTCATAAAGGGGCTTGCCCCCCCTGATATATTTCTTAAATTTTTTGACAAACCGTTTTTTCTTAATTTTTTATGATGTGGAAGCAAAAGATACATACAATCCTAAATTTTCACTTTTTTATCTTCAACCGTTATTTTTTAATAGCCATTTCAATATTTTACATCTATATATATAAAAAAAGTCGAGTTATGTTAGTTACACTGATAATAACTCGAGAACGGCTCATCAGATAGTTATGAAATTTTACAAGTGTATTCTACCGGACTGGGAATAGGCATAAATCTGAATTCATGCCCGTACGTCATAAAGGGGCTTGCCCCCCCTGATATATTTTTTAAATTTTTTGACAAACCGTTTTTTCTTAATTTTTTATGATGTAGAAGCAAAAGATACATACAATCCTAAATTTTCACTTTTTTACCTTCAACCGTTATTTTTTAATAGCCATTTAAATATTTTACATCTATATATATAAAAGAAAGTCGAGTTATGTTAGTTACACTGATAATAACTCGAGAACGGCTCATCAGATTGTTATGAAATTTTACAAGTGTATTCTACCGGACTGGGAATAGGCATAAATCTGAATTAATGCCCGTACGTCATAAAGGGGCTTGCCCCCCCTGATATATTGTTTAAATTTTTTGACAAACCGTTTTTTCTTAATTTTGTATGATGTAGAAGCAAAACATACATACAATCCTAAATTTTCACTTTTTTATCTTCAACCGTTATTTTTTAATAGCCATTTAAATATTGTACATCTATATATATATATAAAAGAAAGTCGAGTTATGTTAGTTACACTGATAATAACTCGAGAACGGCTCATCAGATTGTTATGAAATTTTACAAGTGTATTCTACCGGACTGGGAATAGGCATAACTCTGAATTCATGCCCGTACGTCATAAAGGGGCTTGCCCCCCTGATATATTTTTTTAATTTTTTGACAAACCGTTTTTTCTTAATTTTGTATGATGTAGAAGCAAAAGATACATACAATCCAAAATTTTCACTTTTTTATCTTCAACCGTTATTTTTTAATAGCCATTTAAATATTTTACATCTATATATTAGAAAGTCAAGTTATGTTAGTTACACTGATAATGACTCGAGAACGGCTCATCAGATTGTTATGAAATTTTACAAGTGAATTCTACCGGACTGGGAATAGGCATAACTCTGAATTCATGCCCGTCCGTCATAAAGAGGCTTGCCCCCCTGATATATATTTTTAATTTTTTGACAAACCGGTTTTTCTTAATTTTGTATGATGTAGAAGCAAAAGATACATACAATCCTAAATTTTCACTTTTTTATCTTTAACCGTTATTTTTTAATAGCCATTTAAATATTTTACATCTATATATATATATATAAAAGAAAGTCGAGTTATGTTAGTTACACTGATAATAACTCGTGAACGGCTCATCGGATTGTTATGAAATTTTACAAGTGTATTCTACCGGACTGGGAATAGGCATAACTCTGAATTCATGCCCGTACGTCATAAAGGGGCTTGCCCCACCTGATATATTTTTTTAATTCATTAACAAACCGTCTTTTCTTAATTTTGTATGATGTAGAAGCAAAAGATACATACAATCCTAAATTTTCACTTTTTTATCTTCAACCGTTATTTTTTAATAGCCATTTAAATATTTTACATCTATATATATAAAAGAAAGTCGAGTTATGTTAGTTACACTGATAATAACTCGAGAACGGCTCATCAGATTGTTATGAAATTTTACAAGTGTATTCTACCGGACTGGGAATAGGCATAACTCTGAATTCATGCCCGTACGTCATAAAGGGGCTTGCCCCCCCTGATATATTTTTTAATTTTTTGACAAACCGTTTTTTCTTAATTTTGTATGATGTAGAAGCAAAAGATACATACAATCCTAAATTTTCACTTTTTTATGTTCAACCGTTATTTTTTAATAGCCATTTAAATATTTTACATCTATATATATAAAAGAAAGTCGAGCTATGTTAGTTACACTAATAATAACTCGAGAACGGCTCATCAGATTGTTATGAAATTTTACAAGTGTATTCTACCGGACTGGGAATAGGCATAACTCTGAATTCATGCCTGTACGTCATAAAGGGGCTTGCCCCCCCTGATATATTTTTTTAATTTTTTGACAAACCGTTTTTTCTTAATTTTTTATGATGTAGAAGCAAAAGATACATGCAATCCTAAATTTTCACTTTTTTATCTTCAACCGTCATTTTTTAATAGCCATTTAAATATTTTACATCTATATATATAAAAGAAAGTCGAGTTATGTTAGTTACACTGATAATAACTCGAGAACGGCTCATCAGATAGTTATGAAATTTTACAAGTGTATTCTACCGGACTGGGAATAGGCATAAATCTGAATTCATGCCCGTACGTCATAAAGGGGCTTGCCCCCCTGATATATTTTTTAAATTTTTTGACAAACCATTTTTTCTTAATTTTTTATGATGTAGAAGCAAAAGATACATACAATCCTAAATTTTCACTTTTTTATCTTCAACCGTTATTTTTTAATAGCCATTTAAATATTTTACATCTATATATTAGAAAGTCAAGTTATGTTAGTTACACTGATAATGACTCGAGAACGGCTCATCAGATTGTTATGAAATTTTACAAGTGAATTCTACCGGACTGGGAATAGGCATAACTCTGAATTCATGCCCGTCCCTCATAAAGAGGCTTGCCCCCCTGATATATATTTTTAATTTTTTGACAAACCGGTTTTTCTTAATTTTGTATGATGTAGAAGCAAAAGATACATACAATCCTAAATTTTCACTTTTTTATCTTCAACCGTTATTTTTTAATAGCCATTTCAATATTTTACATCTATATATATATAAAAGAAAGTCGAGTTATGTTAGTTACACTGATAATAACTCGAGAACGGCTCATCAGATAGTTATGAAATTTTACAAGTGTATTCTACCGGACTGGGAATAGGCATAAATCTGAATTCATGCCCGTACGTCATAAAGGGGCTTGCCCCCCCTGACATATTTTTTTAATTTTTTGACAAACCGTTTTTTCTTAATTTTGTATGATGTAGAAGCAAAACATACATACAATCCTAAATTTTCACTTTTTTATCTTCAACCGTTATTTTTTAATAGCCATTTAAATATTTTACATCTATATATATATAAAAGAAAGTCGAGTTATGTTAGTTACACTGATAATAACTCGAGAACGGCTCATCAGATTGTTATGAAATTTTACAAGTGTATTCTACCGGACTGGGAATAGGCATAACTCTGAATTCATGCCCGTACGTCATAAAGGGGCTTGCCCCCCTGATATATTTTTTTAATTTTTTGACAAACCGTTTTTTCTTAATTTTGTATGATGTAGAAGCAAAACATACATACAATCCTAAATTTTCATTTTTTATCTTCAACCGTTATTTTTTAATAGCCATTTAAATATTTTACATCTATATATTAGAAAGTCGAGTTATGTTAGTTACACTGATAATAACTCGAGAACGGCCCATCAGATTGTTATGAAATTTTACAAGTGTATTCTACCGGACTGGGAATAGGCATAACTCTGAATTCATGCCCGTACGTCATAAAGGGGCTTGCCCCCCTGATATATTTTTTTAATTTTTTGACAAACCGGTTTTTCTTAATTTTGTATGATGTAGAAGCAAAAGATACATACAATCCTAAATTTTCACTTTTTTATCTTCAACCGTTATTTTTTAATAGCCATTTAAATATTTTACATCTATATATATAAAAGAAAGTCGAGTTATGTTAGTTACACTGATAATAACTCGAGAACGGCTCATCGGATTGTTATGAAATTTTACAAGTGTATTCTACCGGACTGGGAATAGGCATAACTCTGAATTCATGCCCGTACGTCATAAAGGGGCTTGCCCCACCTGATATATTTTTTAATTTTTTGACAAACCGTTTTTTCTTAATTTTGTATGATGTAGAAGCAAAAGATACATACAATCCTAAATTTTCACTTCTTTATCTTCAACCGTTATTTTTTAATAGCCATTTAAATATTTTACATCTATATATATAAAAGAAAGTCGAGTTATGTTAGTGACACTGATAATAACTCGAGAACGGCTCATCAGATTGTTATGAAATTTTACAAGTGTATTCTACCGGACTGGGAATAGGCATAACTCTGAATTCATGCCCGTACGTCATAAAGGGGCTTGCCCCCCCTGATATATTTTTTTAATTTTTTGACAAACCGTTTTTTCTTAATTTTGTATGATGTAGAAGCAAAAGATACATACAATCCTAAATTTTCACTTTTTTATCTTCAACCGTTATTTTTTAATAGCCATTTAAATATTTTACATCTATATATATAAAAGAAAGTCGAGTTATGTTAGTTACACTGATAATAACTCGAGAACGGCTCATCAGATTGTTATGAAATTTTACAAGTGTATTCTACCGGACTGGGAATAGGCATAACTCTGATTTCATGCCCGTACGTCATAAAGGGGCTTGCCCCACCTGATATATTTTTTAATTTTTTCACAAACCGTTTTTTCTTAATTTTGTATGATGTAGAAGCAAAAGATACATGCAATCCTAAATTTTCACTTCTTTATCTTCAACCGTTATTTTTTAATAGCCATTTAAATATTTTACATCTATATATATAAAAGAAAGTCGAGTTATGTTAGTTACACTGATAATAACTCGAGAACGGCTCATCAGATTGTTATGAAATTTTACAAGTGTATTCTACCGGACTGGGAATAGGCATAACTCTGAATTCATGCCCGTACGTCATAAAGGGGCTTGCCCCCCCTGATATATTTTTTAAATTTTTTGACAAACCGTTTTTTCTTAATTTTGCATGATGTAGAAGCAAAACATACATACAATCCTAAATTTTCATTTTTTATCTTCAACCGTTATTTTTTAATAGCGATTTAAATATTTTACATCTATATATTAGAAAGTCGAGTTATGTTAGTTACACTGATAATAACTCGAGAACGGCCCATCAGATTGTTATGAAATTTTACAAGTGTATTCTACCGGACTGGGAATAGGCATAACTCTGAATTCATGCCCGTACGTCATAAAGGGGCTTGCCCCCCTGATATATTTTTTTAATTTTTTGACAAACCGGTTTTTCTTAATTTTGTATGATGTAGAAGCAAAAGATACATACAATCCTAAATTTTCACTTTTTTATCTTCAACCGTTATTTTTTAATAGCCATTTAAATATTTTACATCTATATGTATAAAAGAAAGTCGAGTTATGTTAGTTACACTGATAATAACTCGAGAACGGCTCATCGGATTGTTATGAAATTTTACAAGTGTATTCTACCGGACTGGGAATAGGCATAACTCTGAATTCATGCCCGTACGTCATAAAGGGGCTTGCCCCACCTGATATATTTTTTAATTTTTTGACAAACCGTTTTTTCTTAATTTTGTATGATGTAGAAGCAAAAGATACATACAATCCTAAATTTTCACTTCTTTATCTTCAACCGTTATTTTTTAATAGCCATTTAAATATTTTACATCTATATATATAAAAGAAAGTCGAGTTATGTTAGTTACACTGATAATAACTCGAGAACGGCTCATCAGATTGTTATGAAATTTTACAAGTGTATTCTACCGGACCGGGAATAGGCATAACTCTGAATTCATGCCCGTACGTCATAAAGGGGCTTGCCCCCCTGATATATTTTTTAAATTTTTTGACAAACCGTTTTTTCTTAATTTTGTATGATGTAGAAGCAAAAGATACATACAATCCTAAATTTTCACTTTTTTATCTTCAACCTTTATTTTTAATAGCCATTTAAATATTTTACATCTATATATATAAAAGAAAGTCGAGTTATGTTAGTTACACTGATAATAACTCGAGAACGGCTCATCAGATTGTTATGAAATTTTACAAGTGTATTCTACCGGACTGGGAATAGGCATAACTCTGAATTCATGCCCGTACGTCATAAAGGGGCTTGCCCCCCCTGATATATTTTTTTAATTTTTTGACAAACCGTTTTTTCGTAATTTTTTATGATGTAGAAGCAAAAGATACATACAATCTTAAATTTTCACTTTTTTATCTTCAACCGTTATTTTTTAATAGCCATTTAAATATTTTACATCTACATATATATAAAAGAAAGTCGAGTTATGTTAGTGACACTGATAATAACTCGAGAACGGCTCATCAGATTGTTATGAAATTTTACAAGTGTATTCTACCGGACTGGGAATAGGCATAACTCTGAATTCATGCCCGTACGTCATAAAGGGGCTTGCCCCCCCTGATATATTTTTTTAATTTTTTGACAAACCGTTTTTTCTTAATTTTGTATGATGTAGAAGCAAAAGATACATACAATCCTAAATTTTCACTTTTTTATCTTCAACCGTTATTTTTTAATAGCCATTTAAATATTTTACATCTATATATATAAAAGAAAGTCGAGTTATGTTAGTTACACTGATAATAACTCGAGAACGGCTCATCAGATTGTTATGAAATTTTACAAGTGTATTCTACCGGACTGGGAATAGGCATAACTCTGAATTCATGCCCGTACGTCATAAAGGGGCTTGCCCCCCCTGATATATTTTTTTAATTTTTTGACAAACCGTTTTTTCTTAATTTTGTATGATGTAGAAGCAAAAGATACATACAATCCTAAATTTTCACTTTTTTACCTTCAACCGTTATTTTTTAATAGCCATTTAAATATTTTACATCTATATAAAAGAAAGTCGAGTTATGTTAGTTACACTGATAATAACTCGAGAACGGCTCATCAGATTGTTATGAAATTTTACAAGTGTATTCTACCGGACTGGGAATAGGCATAACTCTGAATTCATGCCCGTACGGCATAAAGGGGCTTGCCCCCCCTGATATATATTTTTAATTTTTTGTCAAACCGTTTTTCGTAATTTTTTATGATGTAGAAGCAAAAGATACATACAATCCTAAATTTTCACTTTTTTATCTTCAACCGTTATTTTTTAATAGCCATTTAAATATTTTACATCTATATATATATAAAAGAAAGTCGAGTTATGTTAGTGACACTGATAATAACTCGAGAACGGCTCATCAGATTTTTATGAAATTTTACAAGTGTATTCTACCGGACTGGGAATAGGCATAACTCTGAATTCATGCCCGTACGTCATAAAGGGGCTTGCCCCCCCTGATATATTTTTTTAATTTTTTGACAAACCGTTTTTTCTTAATTTTGTATGATGTAGAAGCAAAAGATACATACAATCCTAAATTTTCACTTTTTTATCTTCAACCGTTATTTTTTAATAGCCATTTAAATATTTTACATCTATATATATAAAAGAAAGTCGAGTTATGTTAGTTACACTGATAATAACTCGAGAACGGCTTATCAGATTGTTATGAAATTTTACAAGTGTATTCTACCGGACTGGGGATAGGCATAACTCTGAATTCATGCCCGTACGTCATAAAGGGGCTTGCCCCCCCTGATATATTTTTTAAATTTTTTGACAAACTGTTTTTTCTTAATTTTTTATGATGTAGAAGCAAAAGATACATACAATTCTAAATTTTCACTTTTTTATCTTCAACCGTTATTTTTTAATAGCCATTTAAATATTTTACATCTATATATATATAAAAGAAAGTCGAGTTATATTAGTTACACTGATAATAACTCGGGAACGGCTCATCAGATTTTTATGAAATTTTACAAGTGTATTCTACCGGACTGGGAATAGGCATAAATCTGAATTCATGCCCGTACGTCATAAAGGGGCTTGTCCCCCCTGACATATTTTTTTAAATTTTTGACAAACCGTTTTTTCTTAATTTTGTATGATGTAAAAGCAAAAGATACATACAATCCTAAATTTTCACTTTTTTATCTTCAACCGTTATTTTTTAATAGCCATTTAAATATTTTACATCTATATATATAAAAGAAAGTCGAGTTATGTTAGTTACACTGATAATAACTCGAGAACGGCTCATCAGATTGTTATGAAATTTTACAAGTGTATTCTACCGGACTGGGAGTAGGCATAACTCTGAATTCATGCCCGTACGTCATAAAGGGGCTTGCCCCCCTGATATATTTTTTTAATTTTTTGACAAACCGTTTTTTCTTAATTTTATATGATGTAGAAGCAAAAGATACATACAATCCTAAATTTTCACTTTTTTATCTTCAACCGTTATTTTTTAATAGCCATTTAAATATTTTACATCTATATATATATAAAAGAAAGTCGAGTTATACTAGTTACACTGATAATAACTCGAGAACGGCTCATCAGATTGTTATGAAATTTTACAAGTGTATTCTACCGGACTGGGAATAGGCATAACTCTGAATTCATGCCCGTACGTCATAAAGGGGCTTGCCCCCCTGATATATTTTTTTAATTTTTTGACAAACCGTTTTTTCTTAATTTTGTATGATGTAGAAGCAAAAGATACATACAATCCTAAATTTTCACTTTTTTATCTTCAACCGTTATTTTTTAATAGCCATTTAAATATTTTACATCTATATATATAAAAGAAAGTCGAGTTATGTTAGTTACACTGATAATAACTCGAGAACGGCTCATCAGATTGTTATGAAATTTTACAAGTGTATTCTACCGGACTGGGAATAGACATAACTCTGAATTCATGCCCGTACGTCATAAAGTGGCTTGCCCCCCCTGATATATTTTTTAAATTTTTTGACAAACCGTTTTTTCTTAATTTTGTATGATGTAGAAGCAAAAGATACATACAATCCTAAATTTTCACTTTTTTATCTTCAACCGTTATTTTTTAATAGCCATTTAAATATTTTACATCTATATATATAAAAGAAAGTCGAGTTATGTTAGTTACACTGATAATAACTCGAGAACGGCTCATCAGATTGTTATGAAATTTTACAAGTGAATTCTACCGGACTGGGAATAGGCATAACTCTGAATTCATGCCCGTACATCGTAAAGGGGCTTGCCCCCCTGATATTTTTTTTTAATTTTTTGACAAACCGTTTTTTCTTAATTTTGTATGATGTAGAAGCAAAAGATACATACAATCCTAAATTTTCACTTTTTTATCTTCAACCGTTATTTTTTAATAGCCATTTAAATATTTTACATCTATATATATATAAAAGAAAGTCGAGTTATGTTAGTTACACTGATAATAACTCGAGAACGGCTCATCAGATTGTTATGAAATTTTACAAGTGTATTCTACCGGACTGGGAATAGACATAACTCTGAATTCATGCCCGTACGTCATAAAGTGGCTTGCCCCCCCTGATATATTTTTTAAATTTTTTGACAAACCGTTTTTTCTTAATTTTGTATGATGTAGAAGCAAAAGATACATGCAATCCTAAATTTTCACTTCTTTATCTTCAACCGTTATTTTTTAATAGCCATTTAAATATTTTACATCTATATATATAAAAGAAAGTCGAGTTATGTTAGTTACACTGATAATAACTCGAGAACGGCTCATCAGATTGTTATGAAATTTTACAAGTGTATTCTACCGGACTGGGAATAGGCATAACTCTGAATTCATGCCCGTACGTCATAAAGGGGCTTGCCCCCCCTGATATATTTTTTAAATTTTTTGACAAACCGTTTTTTCTTAATTTTGTATGATGTAGAAGCAAAACATACATACAATCCTAAATTTTCATTTTTTATCTTCAACCGTTATTTTTTAATAGCGATTTAAATATTTTACATCTATATATTAGAAAGTCGAGTTATGTTAGTTACACTGATAATAACTCGAGAACGGCCCATCAGATTGTTATGAAATTTTACAAGTGTATTCTACCGGACTGGGAATAGGCATAACTCTGAATTCATGCCCGTACGTCATAAAGGGGCTTGCCCCCCTGATATATTTTTTTAATTTTTTGACAAACCGGTTTTTCTTAATTTTGTATGATGTAGAAGCAAAAGATACATACAATCCTAAATTTTCACTTTTTTATCTTCAACCGTTATTTTTTAATAGCCATTTAAATATTTTACATCTATATGTATAAAAGAAAGTCGAGTTATGTTAGTTACACTGATAATAACTCGAGAACGGCTCATCGGATTGTTATGAAATTTTACAAGTGTATTCTACCGGACTGGGAATAGGCATAACTCTGAATTCATGCCCGTACGTCATAAAGGGGCTTGCCCCACCTGATATATTTTTTAATTTTTTGACAAACCGTTTTTTCTTAATTTTGTATGATGTAGAAGCAAAAGATACATACAATCCTAAATTTTCACTTCTTTATCTTCAACCGTTATTTTTTAATAGCCATTTAAATATTTTACATCTATATATATAAAAGAAAGTCGAGTTATGTTAGTTACACTGATAATAACTCGAGAACGGCTCATCAGATTGTTATGAAATTTTACAAGTGTATTCTACCGGACTGGGAATAGGCATAACTCTGAATTCATGCCCGTACGTCATAAAGGGGCTTGCCCCCCCTGATATATTTTTTAAATTTTTTGACAAACCGTTTTTTCTTAATTTTGTATGATGTAGAAGCAAAAGATACATACAATCCTAAATTTTCACTTTTTTATCTTCAACCTTTATTTTTAATAGCCATTTAAATATTTTACATCTATATATATAAAAGAAAGTCGAGTTATGTTAGTTACACTGATAATAACTCGAGAACGGCTCATCAGATTGTTATGAAATTTTACAAGTGTATTCTACCGGACTGGGAATAGGCATAACTCTGAATTCATGCCCGTACGTCATAAAGGGGCTTGCCCCCCCTGATATATTTTTTTAATTTTTTGACAAACCGTTTTTTCGTAATTTTTTATGATGTAGAAGCAAAAGATACATACAATCTTAAATTTTCACTTTTTTATCTTCAACCGTTATTTTTTAATAGCCATTTAAATATTTTACATCTATATATATATAAAAGAAAGTCGAGTTATGTTAGTGACACTGATAATAACTCGAGAACGGCTCATCAGATTGTTATGAAATTTTACAAGTGTATTCTACCGGACTGGGAATAGGCATAACTCTGAATTCATGCCCGTACGTCATAAAGGGGCTTGCCCCCCCTGATATATTTTTTTAATTTTTTGACAAACCGTTTTTTCTTAATTTTGTATGATGTAGAAGCAAAACATACATACAATCCTAAATTTTCACTTTTTTATCTTCAACCGTTATTTTTTAATAGCCATTTAAATATTTTACATCTATATATATATAAAAGAAAGTCGAGTTATGTTAGTTACACTGATAATAACTCGAGAACGGCTCATCAGATTGTTATGAAATTTTACAAGTGTATTCTACCGGACTGGGAATAGGCATAACTCTGAATTCATGCCCGTACGTCATAAAGGGGCTTGCCCCCCTGATATATTTTTTTAATTTTTTGACAAACCGTTTTTTCTTAATTTTGTATGATGTAGAAGCAAAACATACATACAATCCTAAATTTTCATTTTTTATCTTCAACCGTTATTTTTTAATAGCCATTTAAATATTTTACATCTATATATTAGAAAGTCGAGTTATGTTAGTTACACTGATAATAACTCGAGAACGGCCCATCAGATTGTTATGAAATTTTACAAGTGTATTCTACCGGACTGGGAATAGGCATAACTCTGAATTCATGCCCGTACGTCATAAAGGGACTTGCCCCCCTGATATATTTTTTTAATTTTTTGACAAACCGGTTTTTCTTAATTTTGTATGATGTAGAAGCAAAAGATACATACAATCCTAAATTTTCACTTTTTTATCTTCAACCGTTATTTTTTAATAGCCATTTAAATATTTTACATCTATATATATAAAAGAAAGTCGAGTTATGTTAGTTACACTGATAATAACTCGAGAACGGCTCATCGGATTGTTATGAAATTTTACAAGTGTATTCTACCGGACTGGGAATAGGCATAACTCTGAATTCATGCCCTTACGTCATAAAGGGGCTTGCCCCACCTGATATATTTTTTAATTTTTTGACAAACCGTTTTTTCTTAATTTTGTATGATGTAGAAGCAAAAGATACATACAATCCTAAATTTTCACTTCTTTATCTTCAACCGTTATTTTTTAATAGCCATTTAAATATTTTACATCTATATATATAAAAGAAAGTCGAGTTATGTTAGTGACACTGATAATAACTCGAGAACGGCTCATCAGATTGTTATGAAATTTTACAAGTGTATTCTACCGGACTGGGAATAGGCATAACTCTGAATTCATGCCCGTACGTCATAAAGGGGCTTGCCCCCCGTGATATATTTTTTTAATTTTTTGACAAACCGTTTTTTCTTAATTTTGTATGATGTAGAAGCAAAAGATACATACAATCCTAAATTTTCACTTTTTTATCTTCAACCGTTATTTTTTAATAGCCATTTAAATATTTTACATCTATATATATAAAAGAAAGTCGAGTTATGTTAGTTACACTGATAATAACTCGAGAACGGCTCATCAGATTGTTATGAAATTTTACAAGTGTATTCTACCGGACTGGGAATAGGAATAACTCTGATTTCATGCCCGTACGTCATAAAGGGGCTTGCCCCACCTGATATATTTTTTAATTTTTTGACAAACCGTTTTTTCTTAATTTTGTATGATGTAGAAGCAAAAGATACATACAATCCTAAATTTTCACTTCTTTATCTTCAACCGTTATTTTTTAATAGCCATTTAAATATTTTACATCTATATATATAAAAGAAAGTCGAGTTATGTTAGTTACACTGATAATAACTCGAGAACGGCTCATCAGATTGTTATGAAATTTTACAAGTGTATTCTACCGGACTGGGAATAGGCATAACTCTGAATTCATGCCCGTACGTCATAAAGGGGCTTGCCCCCCCTGATATATTTTTTAAATTTTTTGACAAACCGTTTTTTCTTAATTTTGTATGATGTAGAAGCAAAACATACATACAATCCTAAATTTTCATTTTTTATCTTCAACCGTTATTTTTTAATAGCGATTTAAATATTTTACATCTATATATTAGAAAGTCGAGTTATGTTAGTTACACTGATAATAACTCGAGAACGGCCCATCAGATTGTTATGAAATTTTACAAGTGTATTCTACCGGACTGGGAATAGGCATAACTCTGAATTCATGCCCGTACGTCATAAAGGGGCCTGCCCCCCTGATATATTTTTTTAATTTTTTGACAAACCGGTTTTTCTTAATTTTGTATGATGTAGAAGCAAAAGATACATACAATCCTAAATTTTCACTTTTTTATCTTCAACCGTTATTTTTTAATAGCCATTTAAATATTTTACATCTATATATATAAAAGAAAGTCGAGTTATGTTAGTTACACTGATAATAACTCGAGAACGGCTCATCAGATTGTTATGAAATTTTACAAGTGAATTCTACCGGACTGGGAATAGGCATAACTCTGAATTCATGCCCGTACATCGTAAAGGGGCTTGCCCCCCTGATATTTTTTTTTAATTTTTTGACAAACCGTTTTTTCTTAATTTTGTATGATGTAGAAGCAAAAGATACATACAATCCTAAATTTTCACTTTTTTATCTTCAACCGTTATTTTTTAATAGCCATTTAAATATTTTACATCTATATATATAAAAGAAAGTCGAGTTATGTTAGTTACACTGATAATAACTCGAGAACGGCTCATCAGATTGTTATGAAATTTTACAAGTGTATTCTACCGGACTGGGAATAGACATAACTCTGAATTCATGCCCGTACGTCATAAAGTGGCTTGCCCCCCCTGATATATTTTTTAAATTTTTTGACAAACCGTTTTTTCTTAATTTTGTATGATGTAGAAGCAAAAGATACATACAATCCTAAATTTTCACTTTTTTATCTTCAACCGTTATTTTTTAATAGCCATTTAAATATTTTACATCTATATATATAAAAGAAAGTCGAGTTATGTTAGTTACACTGATAATAACTCGAGAACGGCTCATCAGATTGTTATGAAATTTTACAAGTGAATTCTACCGGACTGGGAATAGGCATAACTCTGAATTCATGCCCGTACATCGTAAAGGGGCTTGCCCCCCTGATATTTTTTTTTAATTTTTTGACAAACCGTTTTTTCTTAATTTTGTATGATGTAGAAGCAAAAGATACATACAATCCTAAATTTTCACTTTTTTATCTTCAACCGTTATTTTTTAATAGCCATTTAAATATTTTACATCTATATATATATAAAAGAAAGTCGAGTTATGTTAGTTACACTGATAATAACTCGAGAACGGCTCATCAGATTGTTATGAAATTTTACAAGTGTATTCTACCGGACTGGGAATAGACATAACTCTGAATTCATGCCCGTACGTCATAAAGTGGCTTGCCCCCCCTGATATATTTTTTAAATTTTTTGACAAACCGTTTTTTCTTAATTTTGTATGATGTAGAAGCAAAAGATACATGCAATCCTAAATTTTCACTTCTTTATCTTCAACCGTTATTTTTTAATAGCCATTTAAATATTTTACATCTATATATATAAAAGAAAGTCGAGTTATGTTAGTTACACTGATAATAACTCGAGAACGGCTCATCAGATTGTTATGAAATTTTACAAGTGTATTCTACCGGACTGGGAATAGGCATAACTCTGAATTCATGCCCGTACGTCATAAAGGGGCTTGCCCCCCCTGATATATTTTTTAAATTTTTTGACAAACCGTTTTTTCTTAATTTTGTATGATGTAGAAGCAAAACATACATACAATCCTAAATTTTCATTTTTTATCTTCAACCGTTATTTTTTAATAGCGATTTAAATATTTTACATCTATATATTAGAAAGTCGAGTTATGTTAGTTACACTGATAATAACTCGAGAACGGCTCATCAGATTGTTATGAAATTTTACAAGTGTATTCTACCGGACTGGGAATAGGCATAACTCTGAATTCATGCCCGTACGTCATAAAGGGGCTTGCCCCCCCTGATATATTTTTTAAATTTTTTGACAAACCGTTTTTTCTTAATTTTGTATGATGTAGAAGCAAAACATACATACAATCCTAAATTTTCATTTTTTATCTTCAACCGTTATTTTTTAATAGCGATTTAAATATTTTACATCTATATATTAGAAAGTCGAGTTATGTTAGTTACACTGATAATAACTCGAGAACGGCCCATCAGATTGTTATGAAATTTTACAAGTGTATTCTACCGGACTGGGAATAGGCATAACTCTGAATTCATGCCCGTACGTCATAAAGGGGCTTGCCCCCCTGATATATTTTTTTAATTTTTTGACAAACCGGTTTTTCTTAATTTTGTATGATGTAGAAGCAAAAGATACATACAATCCTAAATTTTCACTTTTTTATCTTCAACCGTTATTTTTTAATAGCCATTTAAATATTTTACATCTATATGTATAAAAGAAAGTCGAGTTATGTTAGTTACACTGATAATAACTCGAGAACGGCTCATCGGATTGTTATGAAATTTTACAAGTGTATTCTACCGGACTGGGAATAGGCATAACTCTGAATTCATGCCCGTACGTCATAAAGGGGCTTGCCCCACCTGATATATTTTTTAATTTTTTGACAAACCGTTTTTTCTTAATTTTGTATGATGTAGAAGCAAAAGATACATACAATCCTAAATTTTCACTTCTTTATCTTCAACCGTTATTTTTTAATAGCCATTTAAATATTTTACATCTATATATATAAAAGAAAGTCGAGTTATGTTAGTTACACTGATAATAACTCGAGAACGGCTCATCAGATTGTTATGAAATTTTACAAGTGTATTCTACCGGACTGGGAATAGGCATAACTCTGAATTCATGCCCGTACGTCATAAAGGGGCTTGCCCCCCCTGATATATTTTTTAAATTTTTTGACAAACCGTTTTTTCTTAATTTTGTATGATGTAGAAGCAAAAGATACATACAATCCTAAATTTTCACTTTTTTATCTTCAACCTTTATTTTTAATAGCCATTTAAATATTTTACATCTATATATATAAAAGAAAGTCGAGTTATGTTAGTTACACTGATAATAACTCGAGAACGGCTCATCAGATTGTTATGAAATTTTACAAGTGTATTCTACCGGACTGGGAATAGGCATAACTCTGAATTCATGCCCGTACGTCATAAAGGGGCTTGCCCCCCCTGATATATTTTTTTAATTTTTTGACAAACCGTTTTTTCGTAATTTTTTATGATGTAGAAGCAAAAGATACATACAATCTTAAATTTTCACTTTTTTATCTTCAACCGTTATTTTTTAATAGCCATTTAAATATTTTACATCTATATATATATAAAAGAAAGTCGAGTTATGTTAGTGACACTGATAATAACTCGAGAACGGCTCATCAGATTGTTATGAAATTTTACAAGTGTATTCTACCGGACTGGGAATAGGCATAACTCTGAATTCATGCCCGTACGTCATAAAGGGGCTTGCCCCCCCTGATATATTTTTTTAATTTTTTGACAAACCGTTTTTTCTTAATTTTGTATGATGTAGAAGCAAAACATACATACAATCCTAAATTTTCACTTTTTTATCTTCAACCGTTATTTTTTAATAGCCATTTAAATATTTTACATCTATATATATATAAAAGAAAGTCGAGTTATGTTAGTTACACTGATAATAACTCGAGAACGGCTCATCAGATTGTTATGAAATTTTACAAGTGTATTCTACCGGACTGGGAATAGGCATAACTCTGAATTCATGCCCGTACGTCATAAAGGGGCTTGCCCCCCTGATATATTTTTTTAATTTTTTGACAAACCGTTTTTTCTTAATTTTGTATGATGTAGAAGCAAAACATACATACAATCCTAAATTTTCATTTTTTATCTTCAACCGTTATTTTTTAATAGCCATTTAAATATTTTACATCTATATATTAGAAAGTCGAGTTATGTTAGTTACACTGATAATAACTCGAGAACGGCCCATCAGATTGTTATGAAATTTTACAAGTGTATTCTACCGGACTGGGAATAGGCATAACTCTGAATTCATGCCCGTACGTCATAAAGGGACTTGCCCCCCTGATATATTTTTTTAATTTTTTGACAAACCGGTTTTTCTTAATTTTGTATGATGTAGAAGCAAAAGATACATACAATCCTAAATTTTCACTTTTTTATCTTCAACCGTTATTTTTTAATAGCCATTTAAATATTTTACATCTATATATATAAAAGAAAGTCGAGTTATGTTAGTTACACTGATAATAACTCGAGAACGGCTCATCGGATTGTTATGAAATTTTACAAGTGTATTCTACCGGACTGGGAATAGGCATAACTCTGAATTCATGCCCTTACGTCATAAAGGGGCTTGCCCCACCTGATATATTTTTTAATTTTTTGACAAACCGTTTTTTCTTAATTTTGTATGATGTAGAAGCAAAAGATACATACAATCCTAAATTTTCACTTCTTTATCTTCAACCGTTATTTTTTAATAGCCATTTAAATATTTTACATCTATATATATAAAAGAAAGTCGAGTTATGTTAGTGACACTGATAATAACTCGAGAACGGCTCATCAGATTGTTATGAAATTTTACAAGTGTATTCTACCGGACTGGGAATAGGCATAACTCTGAATTCATGCCCGTACGTCATAAAGGGGCTTGCCCCCCGTGATATATTTTTTTAATTTTTTGACAAACCGTTTTTTCTTAATTTTGTATGATGTAGAAGCAAAAGATACATACAATCCTAAATTTTCACTTTTTTATCTTCAACCGTTATTTTTTAATAGCCATTTAAATATTTTACATCTATATATATAAAAGAAAGTCGAGTTATGTTAGTTACACTGATAATAACTCGAGAACGGCTCATCAGATTGTTATGAAATTTTACAAGTGTATTCTACCGGACTGGGAATAGGAATAACTCTGATTTCATGCCCGTACGTCATAAAGGGGCTTGCCCCACCTGATATATTTTTTAATTTTTTGACAAACCGTTTTTTCTTAATTTTGTATGATGTAGAAGCAAAAGATACATACAATCCTAAATTTTCACTTCTTTATCTTCAACCGTTATTTTTTAATAGCCATTTAAATATTTTACATCTATATATATAAAAGAAAGTCGAGTTATGTTAGTTACACTGATAATAACTCGAGAACGGCTCATCAGATTGTTATGAAATTTTACAAGTGTATTCTACCGGACTGGGAATAGGCATAACTCTGAATTCATGCCCGTACGTCATAAAGGGGCTTGCCCCCCCTGATATATTTTTTAAATTTTTTGACAAACCGTTTTTTCTTAATTTTGTATGATGTAGAAGCAAAACATACATACAATCCTAAATTTTCATTTTTTATCTTCAACCGTTATTTTTTAATAGCGATTTAAATATTTTACATCTATATATTAGAAAGTCGAGTTATGTTAGTTACACTGATAATAACTCGAGAACGGCCCATCAGATTGTTATGAAATTTTACAAGTGTATTCTACCGGACTGGGAATAGGCATAACTCTGAATTCATGCCCGTACGTCATAAAGGGGCCTGCCCCCCTGATATATTTTTTTAATTTTTTGACAAACCGGTTTTTCTTAATTTTGTATGATGTAGAAGCAAAAGATACATACAATCCTAAATTTTCACTTTTTTATCTTCAACCGTTATTTTTTAATAGCCATTTAAATATTTTACATCTATATATATAAAAGAAAGTCGAGTTATGTTAGTTACACTGATAATAACTCGAGAACGGCTCATCAGATTGTTATGAAATTTTACAAGTGAATTCTACCGGACTGGGAATAGGCATAACTCTGAATTCATGCCCGTACATCGTAAAGGGGCTTGCCCCCCTGATATTTTTTTTTAATTTTTTGACAAACCGTTTTTTCTTAATTTTGTATGATGTAGAAGCAAAAGATACATACAATCCTAAATTTTCACTTTTTTATCTTCAACCGTTATTTTTTAATAGCCATTTAAATATTTTACATCTATATATATAAAAGAAAGTCGAGTTATGTTAGTTACACTGATAATAACTCGAGAACGGCTCATCAGATTGTTATGAAATTTTACAAGTGTATTCTACCGGACTGGGAATAGACATAACTCTGAATTCATGCCCGTACGTCATAAAGTGGCTTGCCCCCCCTGATATATTTTTTAAATTTTTTGACAAACCGTTTTTTCTTAATTTTGTATGATGTAGAAGCAAAAGATACATACAATCCTAAATTTTCACTTTTTTATCTTCAACCGTTATTTTTTAATAGCCATTTAAATATTTTACATCTATATATATAAAAGAAAGTCGAGTTATGTTAGTTACACTGATAATAACTCGAGAACGGCTCATCAGATTGTTATGAAATTTTACAAGTGAATTCTACCGGACTGGGAATAGGCATAACTCTGAATTCATGCCCGTACATCGTAAAGGGGCTTGCCCCCCTGATATTTTTTTTTAATTTTTTGACAAACCGTTTTTTCTTAATTTTGTATGATGTAGAAGCAAAAGATACATACAATCCTAAATTTTCACTTTTTTATCTTCAACCGTTATTTTTTAATAGCCATTTAAATATTTTACATCTATATATATATAAAAGAAAGTCGAGTTATGTTAGTTACACTGATAATAACTCGAGAACGGCTCATCAGATTGTTATGAAATTTTACAAGTGTATTCTACCGGACTGGGAATAGACATAACTCTGAATTCATGCCCGTACGTCATAAAGTGGCTTGCCCCCCCTGATATATTTTTTAAATTTTTTGACAAACCGTTTTTTCTTAATTTTGTATGATGTAGAAGCAAAAGATACATGCAATCCTAAATTTTCACTTCTTTATCTTCAACCGTTATTTTTTAATAGCCATTTAAATATTTTACATCTATATATATAAAAGAAAGTCGAGTTATGTTAGTTACACTGATAATAACTCGAGAACGGCTCATCAGATTGTTATGAAATTTTACAAGTGTATTCTACCGGACTGGGAATAGGCATAACTCTGAATTCATGCCCGTACGTCATAAAGGGGCTTGCCCCCCCTGATATATTTTTTAAATTTTTTGACAAACCGTTTTTTCTTAATTTTGTATGATGTAGAAGCAAAACATACATACAATCCTAAATTTTCATTTTTTATCTTCAACCGTTATTTTTTAATAGCGATTTAAATATTTTACATCTATATATTAGAAAGTCGAGTTATGTTAGTTACACTGATAATAACTCGAGAACGGCCCATCAGATTGTTATGAAATTTTACAAGTGTATTCTACCGGACTGGGAATAGGCATAACTCTGAATTCATGCCCGTACGTCATAAAGGGGCTTGCCCCCCTGATATATTTTTTTAATTTTTTGACAAACCGGTTTTTCTTAATTTTGTATGATGTAGAAGCAAAAGATACATACAATCCTAAATTTTCACTTTTTTATCTTCAACCGTTATTTTTTAATAGCCATTTAAATATTTTACATCTATATGTATAAAAGAAAGTCGAGTTATGTTAGTTACACTGATAATAACTCGAGAACGGCTCATCGGATTGTTATGAAATTTTACAAGTGTATTCTACCGGACTGGGAATAGGCATAACTCTGAATTCATGCCCGTACGTCATAAAGGGGCTTGCCCCACCTGATATATTTTTTAATTTTTTGACAAACCGTTTTTTCTTAATTTTGTATGATGTAGAAGCAAAAGATACATACAATCCTAAATTTTCACTTCTTTATCTTCAACCGTTATTTTTTAATAGCCATTTAAATATTTTACATCTATATATATAAAAGAAAGTCGAGTTATGTTAGTTACACTGATAATAACTCGAGAACGGCTCATCAGATTGTTATGAAATTTTACAAGTGTATTCTACCGGACTGGGAATAGGCATAACTCTGAATTCATGCCCGTACGTCATAAAGGGGCTTGCCCCCCCTGATATATTTTTTAAATTTTTTGACAAACCGTTTTTTCTTAATTTTGTATGATGTAGAAGCAAAAGATACATACAATCCTAAATTTTCACTTTTTTATCTTCAACCTTTATTTTTAATAGCCATTTAAATATTTTACATCTATATATATAAAAGAAAGTCGAGTTATGTTAGTTACACTGATAATAACTCGAGAACGGCTCATCAGATTGTTATGAAATTTTACAAGTGTATTCTACCGGACTGGGAATAGGCATAACTCTGAATTCATGCCCGTACGTCATAAAGGGGCTTGCCCCCCCTGATATATTTTTTTAATTTTTTGACAAACCGTTTTTTCGTAATTTTTTATGATGTAGAAGCAAAAGATACATACAATCTTAAATTTTCACTTTTTTATCTTCAACCGTTATTTTTTAATAGCCATTTAAATATTTTACATCTATATATATATAAAAGAAAGTCGAGTTATGTTAGTGACACTGATAATAACTCGAGAACGGCTCATCAGATTGTTATGAAATTTTACAAGTGTATTCTACCGGACTGGGAATAGGCATAACTCTGAATTCATGCCCGTACGTCATAAAGGGGCTTGCCCCCCCTGATATATTTTTTTAATTTTTTGACAAACCGTTTTTTCTTAATTTTGTATGATGTAGAAGCAAAACATACATACAATCCTAAATTTTCACTTTTTTATCTTCAACCGTTATTTTTTAATAGCCATTTAAATATTTTACATCTATATATATATAAAAGAAAGTCGAGTTATGTTAGTTACACTGATAATAACTCGAGAACGGCTCATCAGATTGTTATGAAATTTTACAAGTGTATTCTACCGGACTGGGAATAGGCATAACTCTGAATTCATGCCCGTACGTCATAAAGGGGCTTGCCCCCCTGATATATTTTTTTAATTTTTTGACAAACCGTTTTTTCTTAATTTTGTATGATGTAGAAGCAAAACATACATACAATCCTAAATTTTCATTTTTTATCTTCAACCGTTATTTTTTAATAGCCATTTAAATATTTTACATCTATATATTAGAAAGTCGAGTTATGTTAGTTACACTGATAATAACTCGAGAACGGCCCATCAGATTGTTATGAAATTTTACAAGTGTATTCTACCGGACTGGGAATAGGCATAACTCTGAATTCATGCCCGTACGTCATAAAGGGACTTGCCCCCCTGATATATTTTTTTAATTTTTTGACAAACCGGTTTTTCTTAATTTTGTATGATGTAGAAGCAAAAGATACATACAATCCTAAATTTTCACTTTTTTATCTTCAACCGTTATTTTTTAATAGCCATTTAAATATTTTACATCTATATATATAAAAGAAAGTCGAGTTATGTTAGTTACACTGATAATAACTCGAGAACGGCTCATCGGATTGTTATGAAATTTTACAAGTGTATTCTACCGGACTGGGAATAGGCATAACTCTGAATTCATGCCCGTACGTCATAAAGGGGCTTGCCCCACCTGATATATTTTTTAATTTTTTGACAAACCGTTTTTTCTTAATTTTGTATGATGTAGAAGCAAAAGATACATACAATCCTAAATTTTCACTTCTTTATCTTCAACCGTTATTTTTTAATAGCCATTTAAATATTTTACATCTATATATATAAAAGAAAGTCGAGTTATGTTAGTGACACTGATAATAACTCGAGAACGGCTCATCAGATTGTTATGAAATTTTACAAGTGTATTCTACCGGACTGGGAATAGGCATAACTCTGAATTCATGCCCGTACGTCATAAAGGGGCTTGCCCCCCGTGATATATTTTTTTAATTTTTTGACAAACCGTTTTTTCTTAATTTTGTATGATGTAGAAGCAAAAGATACATACAATCCTAAATTTTCACTTTTTTATCTTCAACCGTTATTTTTTAATAGCCATTTAAATATTTTACATCTATATATATAAAAGAAAGTCGAGTTATGTTAGTTACACTGATAATAACTCGAGAACGGCTCATCAGATTGTTATGAAATTTTACAAGTGTATTCTACCGGACTGGGAATAGGAATAACTCTGATTTCATGCCCGTACGTCATAAAGGGGCTTGCCCCACCTGATATATTTTTTAATTTTTTGACAAACCGTTTTTTCTTAATTTTGTATGATGTAGAAGCAAAAGATACATACAATCCTAAATTTTCACTTCTTTATCTTCAACCGTTATTTTTTAATAGCCATTTAAATATTTTACATCTATATATATAAAAGAAAGTCGAGTTATGTTAGTTACACTGATAATAACTCGAGAACGGCTCATCAGATTGTTATGAAATTTTACAAGTGTATTCTACCGGACTGGGAATAGGCATAACTCTGAATTCATGCCCGTACGTCATAAAGGGGCTTGCCCCCCCTGATATATTTTTTAAATTTTTTGACAAACCGTTTTTTCTTAATTTTGTATGATGTAGAAGCAAAACATACATACAATCCTAAATTTTCATTTTTTATCTTCAACCGTTATTTTTTAATAGCGATTTAAATATTTTACATCTATATATTAGAAAGTCGAGTTATGTTAGTTACACTGATAATAACTCGAGAACGGCCCATCAGATTGTTATGAAATTTTACAAGTGTATTCTACCGGACTGGGAATAGGCATAACTCTGAATTCATGCCCGTACGTCATAAAGGGGCCTGCCCCCCTGATATATTTTTTTAATTTTTTGACAAACCGGTTTTTCTTAATTTTGTATGATGTAGAAGCAAAAGATACATACAATCCTAAATTTTCACTTTTTTATCTTCAACCGTTATTTTTTAATAGCCATTTAAATATTTTACATCTATATCTATAAAAGAAAGTCGAGTTATGTTAGTTACACTGATAATAACTCGAGAACGGCTCATCGGATTTTTATGAAATTTTACAAGTGTATTCTACCGGACTGGGAATAGGCATAACTCTGAATTCATGCCCGTACGTCATAAAGGGGCTTGCCCCACCTGATATATTTTTTAATTTTTTGACAAACCGTTTTTTCTTAATTTTGTATGATGTAGAAGCAAAAGATACATACAATCCTAAATTTTCACTTCTTTATCTTCAACCGTTATTTTTTAATAGCCATTTAAATATTTTACATCTATATATATAAAAGAAAGTCGAGTTATGTTAGTTACACTGATAATAACTCGAGAACGGCTCATCAGATTGTTATGAAATTTTACAAGTGTATTCTACCGGACTGGGAATAGGCATAACTCTGAATTCATGCCCGTACGTCATAAAGGGGCTTGCCCCACCTGATATATTTTTTAAATTTTTTGACAAACCGTTTTTTCTTAATTTTGTATGATGTAGAAGCAAAAGATACATACAATCCTAAATTTTCACTTTTTTATCTTCAACCTTTATTTTTAATAGCCATTTAAATATTTTACATCTATATATATAAAAGAAAGTCGAGTTATGTTAGTTACACTGATAATAACTCGAGAACGGCTCATCAGATTGTTATGAAATTTTACAAGTGTATTCTACCGGACTGGGAATAGGCATAACTCTGAATTCATGCCCGTACGTCATAAAGGGGCTTGCCCCCCCTGATATATTTTTTTAATTTTTTGACAAACCGTTTTTTCGTAATTTTTTATGATGTAGAAGCAAAAGATACATACAATCTTAAATTTTCACTTTTTTATCTTCAACCGTTATTTTTTAATAGCCGTTTAAATATTTTACATCTATATAAAAGAAAGTCGAGTTATGTTAGTTACACTGATAATAACTCGAGAACGGCTCATCAGATTGTTATGAAATTTTACAAGTGTATTCTACCGGACTGGGAATAGGCATAACTCTGAATTCATGCCCGTACGTTATAAAGGGGCTTGCCCCCCCTGATATATTTTTTTAATTTTTTGACAAACCGTTTTTTCTTAATTTTGTATGATGTAGAAGCAAAAGATACATACAATCCTAAATTTTCACTTTTTTACCTTCAACCGTTATTTTTTAATAGCCGTTTAAATATTTTACATCTATATAAAAGAAAGTCGAGTTATGTTAGTTACACTGATAATAACTCGAGAACGGCTCATCAGATTGTTATGAAATTTTACAAGTGTATTCTACCGGACTGGGAATAGGCATAACTCTGAATTCATGCCCGTACGTCATAAAGGGGCTTGCCCCCCCTGATATATTTTTTAAATTTTTTGACAAACCGTTTTTTCTTAATTTTGTATGATGTAGAAGCAAAACATACATACAATCCTAAATTTTCACTTTTTTATCTTCAACAGTTATTTTTTAATAGCTATTTAAATATTTTACATCTATATATATAAAAGAAAGTCGAGTTATGTTAGTTACACTGATAATAACTCGAGAACGGCTCATCAGATTGTTATGAAATTTTACAAGTGTATTCTACCGGACTGGGAATAGGCATAACTCTGAATTCATGCCCGTACGTCATAAAGGGGCTTGCCCCCCCTGATATATTTCTTAAATTTTTTGACAAACCGTTTTTTCTTAATTTTTTATGATGTGGAAGCAAAAGATACATACAATCCTAAATTTTCACTTTTTTATCTTCAACCGTTATTTTTTAATAGCCATTTCAATATTTTACATCTATATATATAAAAAAAGTCGAGTTATGTTAGTTACACTGATAATAACTCGAGAACGGCTCATCAGATAGTTATGAAATTTTACAAGTGTATTCTACCGGACTGGGAATAGGCATAAATCTGAATTCATGCCCGTACGTCATAAAGGGGCTTGCCCCCCCTGATATATTTTTTAAATTTTTTGACAAACCGTTTTTTCTTAATTTTTTATGATGTAGAAGCAAAAGATACATACAATCCTAAATTTTCACTTTTTTACCTTCAACCGTTATTTTTTAATAGCCATTTAAATATTTTACATCTATATATATAAAAGAAAGTCGAGTTATGTTAGTTACTCTGATAATAACTCGAGAACGGCTCATCAGATTGTTATGAAATTTTACAAGTGTATTCTACCGGACTGGGAATAGGCATAAATCTGAATTCATGCCCGTACGTCATAAAGGGGCTTGCCCCCCCTGATATATTGTTTAAATTTTTTGACAAACCGTTTTTTCTTAATTTTGTATGATGTAGAAGCAAAACATACATACAATCCTAAATTTTCACTTTTTTATCTTCAACCGTTATTTTTTAATAGCCATTTAAATATTGTACATCTATATATATATAAAAGAAAGTCGAGTTATGTTAGTTACACTGATAATAACTCGAGAACGGCTCATCAGATTGTTATGAAATTTTACAAGTGTATTCTACCGGACTGGGAATAGGCATAACTCTGAATTCATGCCCGTACGTCATAAAGGGGCTTGCCCCCCTGATATATTTTTTTAATTTTTTGACAAACCGTTTTTTCTTAATTTTGTATGATGTAGAAGCAAAAGATACATACAATCCAAAATTTTCACTTTTTTATCTTCAACCGTTATTTTTTAATAGCCATTTAAATATTTTACATCTATATATTAGAAAGTCAAGTTATGTTAGTTACACTGATAATGACTCGAGAACGGCTCATCAGATTGTTATGAAATTTTACAAGTGAATTCTACCGGACTGGGAATAGGCATAACTCTGAATTCATGCCCGTCCGTCATAAAGAGGCTTGCCCCCCTGATATATATTTTAAATTTTTTGACAAACCGGTTTTTCTTAATTTTGTATGATGTAGAAGCAAAAGATACATACAATCCTAAATTTTCACTTTTTTATCTTCAACCGTTATTTTTTAATAGCCATTTAAATATTTTACATCTATATATATATATATAAAAGAAAGTCGAGTTATGTTAGTTACACTGATAATAACTCGTGAACGGCTCATCGGATTGTTATGAAATTTTACAAGTGTATTCTACCGGACTGGGAATAGGCATAACTCTGAATTCATGCCCGTACGTCATAAAGGGGCTTGCCCCACCTGATATATTTTTTTAATTCATTAACAAACCGTCTTTTCTTAATTTTGTATGATGTAGAAGCAAAAGATACATACAATCCTAAATTTTCACTTTTTTATCTTCAACCGTTATTTTTTAATAGCCATTTAAATATTTTACATCTATATATATAAAAGAAAGTCGAGTTATGTTAGTTACACTGATAATAACTCGAGAACGGCTCATCAGATTGTTATGAAATTTTACAAGTGTATTCTACCGGACTGGGAATAGGCATAACTCTGAATTCATGCCCGTACGTCATAAAGGGGCTTGCCCCCCCTGATATATTTTTTAATTTTTTGACAAACCGTTTTTTCTTAATTTTGTATGATGTAGAAGCAAAAGATACATACAATCCTAAATTTTCACTTTTTTATGTTCAACCGTTATTTTTTAATAGCCATTTAAATATTTTACATCTATATATATAAAAGAAAGTCGAGTTATGTTAGTTACACTGATAATAACTCGAGAACGGCTCATCAGATTGTTATGAAATTTTACAAGTGTATTCTACCGGACTGGGAATAGGCATAACTCTGAATTCATGCCCGTACGTCATAAAGGGGCTTGCCCCCCCTGATATATTTTTTAAATTTTTTGACAAACCGTTTTTTCTTAATTTTGTATGATGTAGAAGCAAAACATACATACAATCCTAAATTTTCATTTTTTATCTTCAACCGTTATTTTTTAATAGCGATTTAAATATTTTACATCTATATATTAGAAAGTCGAGTTATGTTAGTTACACTGATAATAACTCGAGAACGGCCCATCAGATTGTTATGAAATTTTACAAGTGTATTCTACCGGACTGGGAATAGGCATAACTCTGAATTCATGCCCGTACGTCATAAAGGGGCCTGCCCCCCTGATATATTTTTTTAATTTTTTGACAAACCGGTTTTTCTTAATTTTGTATGATGTAGAAGCAAAAGATACATACAATCCTAAATTTTCACTTTTTTATCTTCAACCGTTATTTTTTAATAGCCATTTAAATATTTTACATCTATATCTATAAAAGAAAGTCGAGTTATGTTAGTTACACTGATAATAACTCGAGAACGGCTCATCGGATTTTTATGAAATTTTACAAGTGTATTCTACCGGACTGGGAATAGGCATAACTCTGAATTCATGCCCGTACGTCATAAAGGGGCTTGCCCCACCTGATATATTTTTTAATTTTTTGACAAACCGTTTTTTCTTAATTTTGTATGATGTAGAAGCAAAAGATACATACAATCCTAAATTTTCACTTCTTTATCTTCAACCGTGATTTTTTAATAGCCATTTAAATATTTTACATCTATATATATAAAAGAAAGTCGAGTTATGTTAGTTACACTGATAATAACTCGAGAACGGCTCATCAGATTGTTATGAAATTTTACAAGTGTATTCTACCGGACTGGGAATAGGCATAACTCTGAATTCATGCCCGTACGTCATAAAGGGGCTTGCCCCACCTGATATATTTTTTAAATTTTTTGACAAACCGTTTTTTCTTAATTTTGTATGATGTAGAAGCAAAAGATACATACAATCCTAAATTTTCACTTTTTTATCTTCAACCTTTATTTTTAATAGCCATTTAAATATTTTACATCTATATATATAAAAGAAAGTCGAGTTATGTTAGTTACACTGATAATAACTCGAGAACGGCTCATCAGATTGTTATGAAATTTTACAAGTGTATTCTACCGGACTGGGAATAGGCATAACTCTGAATTCATGCCCGTACGTCATAAAGGGGCTTGCCCCCCCTGATATATTTTTTTAATTTTTTGACAAACCGTTTTTTCGTAATTTTTTATGATGTAGAAGCAAAAGATACATACAATCTTAAATTTTCACTTTTTTATCTTCAACCGTTATTTTTTAATAGCCATTTAAATATTTTACATCTATATATATATAAAAGAAAGTCGAGTAATGTTAGTGACACTGATAATAACTCGAGAACGGCTCATCAGATTGTTATGAAATTTTACAAGTGTATTCTACCGGACTGGGAATAGGCATAACTCTGATTTCATGCCCGTACGTCATAAAGGGGCTTGCCCCTCCTGATATATTTTTTTAATTTTTTGACAAAACGTGTTTTCTTAATTTTGTATGATGTAGAAGCAAAAGATACATACAATCCTAAATTTTCACTTTTTTATCTTCAACCGTTATTTTTTAATAGCCATTTAAATATTTTACATCTATATATATAAAAGAAAGTCGAGTTATGTTAGTTACACTGATAATAACTCGAGAACGGCTCATCAGATTGTTATGAAATTTTACAAGTGTATTCTACCGGACTGGGAATAGGCATAACTCTGAATTCATGCCCGTACGTTATAAAGGGGCTTGCCCCCCCTGATATATTTTTTTAATTTTTTGACAAACCGTTTTTTCTTAATTTTGTATGATGTAGAAGCAAAAGATACATACAATCCTAAATTTTCACTTTTTTACCTTCAACCGTTATTTTTTAATAGCCGTTTAAATATTTTACATCTATATAAAAGAAAGTCGAGTTATGTTAGTTACACTGATAATAACTCGAGAACGGCTCATCAGATTGTTATGAAATTTTACAAGTGTATTCTACCGGACTGGGAATAGGCATAACTCTGAATTCATGCCCGTACGTCATAAAGGGGCTTGCCCCCCCTGATATATTTTTTAAATTTTTTGACAAACCGTTTTTTCTTAATTTTGTATGATGTAGAAGCAAAACATACATACAATCCTAAATTTTCACTTTTTTATCTTCAACAGTTATTTTTTAATAGCTATTTAAATATTTTACATCTATATATATAAAAGAAAGTCGAGTTATGTTAGTTACACTGATAATAACTCGAGAACGGCTCATCAGATTGTTATGAAATTTTACAAGTGTATTCTACCGGACTGGGAATAGGCATAACTCTGAATTCATGCCCGTACGTCATAAAGGGGCTTGCCCCCCCTGATATATTTCTTAAATTTTTTGACAAACCGTTTTTTCTTAATTTTTTATGATGTGGAAGCAAAAGATACATACAATCCTAAATTTTCACTTTTTTATCTTCAACCGTTATTTTTTAATAGCCATTTCAATATTTTACATCTATATATATAAAAAAAGTCGAGTTATGTTAGTTACACTGATAATAACTCGAGAACGGCTCATCAGATAGTTATGAAATTTTACAAGTGTATTCTACCGGACTGGGAATAGGCATAAATCTGAATTCATGCCCGTACGTCATAAAGGGGCTTGCCCCCCCTGATATATTTTTTAAATTTTTTGACAAACCGTTTTTTCTTAATTTTTTATGATGTAGAAGCAAAAGATACATACAATCCTAAATTTTCACTTTTTTACCTTCAACCGTTATTTTTTAATAGCCATTTAAATATTTTACATCTATATATATAAAAGAAAGTCGAGTTATGTTAGTTACTCTGATAATAACTCGAGAACGGCTCATCAGATTGTTATGAAATTTTACAAGTGTATTCTACCGGACTGGGAATAGGCATAAATCTGAATTCATGCCCGTACGTCATAAAGGGGCTTGCCCCCCCTGATATATTGTTTAAATTTTTTGACAAACCGTTTTTTCTTAATTTTGTATGATGTAGAAGCAAAACATACATACAATCCTAAATTTTCACTTTTTTATCTTCAACCGTTATTTTTTAATAGCCATTTAAATATTGTACATCTATATATATATAAAAGAAAGTCGAGTTATGTTAGTTACACTGATAATAACTCGAGAACGGCTCATCAGATTGTTATGAAATTTTACAAGTGTATTCTACCGGACTGGGAATAGGCATAACTCTGAATTCATGCCCGTACGTCATAAAGGGGCTTGCCCCCCTGATATATTTTTTTAATTTTTTGACAAACCGTTTTTTCTTAATTTTGTATGATGTAGAAGCAAAAGATACATACAATCCAAAATTTTCACTTTTTTATCTTCAACCGTTATTTTTTAATAGCCATTTAAATATTTTACATCTATATATTAGAAAGTCAAGTTATGTTAGTTACACTGATAATGACTCGAGAACGGCTCATCAGATTGTTATGAAATTTTACAAGTGAATTCTACCGGACTGGGAATAGGCATAACTCTGAATTCATGCCCGTCCGTCATAAAGAGGCTTGCCCCCCTGATATATATTTTTAATTTTTTGACAAACCGGTTTTTCTTAATTTTGTATGATGTAGAAGCAAAAGATACATACAATCCTAAATTTTCACTTTTTTATCTTCAACCGTTATTTTTTAATAGCCATTTAAATATTTTACATCTATATATATATATATATAAAAGAAAGTCGAGTTATGTTAGTTACACTGATAATAACTCGTGAACGGCTCATCGGATTGTTATGAAATTTTACAAGTGTATTCTACCGGACTGGGAATAGGCATAACTCTGAATTCATGCCCGTACGTCATAAAGGGGCTTGCCCCACCTGATATATTTTTTTAATTCATTAACAAACCGTCTTTTCTTAATTTTGTATGATGTAGAAGCAAAAGATACATACAATCCTAAATTTTCACTTTTTTATCTTCAACCGTTATTTTTTAATAGCCATTTAAATATTTTACATCTATATATATAAAAGAAAGTCGAGTTATGTTAGTTACACTGATAATAACTCGAGAACGGCTCATCAGATTGTTATGAAATTTTACAAGTGTATTCTACCGGACTGGGAATAGGCATAACTCTGAATTCATGCCCGTACGTCATAAAGGGGCTTGCCCCCCCTGATATATTTTTTAATTTTTTGACAAACCGTTTTTTCTTAATTTTGTATGATGTAGAAGCAAAAGATACATACAATCCTAAATTTTCACTTTTTTATGTTCAACCGTTATTTTTTAATAGCCATTTAAATATTTTACATCTATATATATAAAAGAAAGTCGAGTTATGTTAGTTACACTAATAATAACTCGAGAACGGCTCATCAGATTGTTATGAAATTTTACAAGTGTATTCTACCGGACTGGGAATAGGCATAACTCTGAATTCATGCCTGTACGTCATAAAGGGGCTTGCCCCCCCTGATATATTTTTTTAATTTTTTGACAAACCGTTTTTTCTTAATTTTTTATGATGTAGAAGCAAAAGATACATGCAATCCTAAATTTTCACTTTTTTATCTTCAACCGTCATTTTTTAATAGCCATTTAAATATTTTACATCTATATATATAAAAGAAAGTCGAGTTATGTTAGTTACACTGATAATAACTCGAGAACGGCTCATCAGATAGTTATGAAATTTTACAAGTGTATTCTACCGGACTGGGAATAGGCATAAATCTGAATTCATGCCCGTACGTCATAAAGGGGCTTGCCCCCCTGATATATTTTTTAAATTTTTTGACAAACCGTTTTTTCTTAATTTTTTATGATGTAGAAGCAAAAGATACATACAACCCTAAATTTTCACTTTTTTATCTTCAACCGTTATTTTTTAATAGCCATTTAAATATTTTACATCTATATATTAGAAAGTCAAGTTATGTTAGTTACACTGATAATGACTCGA
Source organism: Diabrotica virgifera virgifera (assembly GCF_917563875.1). Taxonomy (NCBI): domain Eukaryota; kingdom Metazoa; phylum Arthropoda; class Insecta; order Coleoptera; family Chrysomelidae; genus Diabrotica; species Diabrotica virgifera. The sequence goes on from NC_065448.1 coordinate 116,074,910, forward strand.
GAACGGCTCATCAGATTGTTATGAAATTTTACAAGTGAATTCTACCGGACTGGGAATAGGCATAACTCTGAATTCATGCCCGTCCCTCATAAAGAGGCTTGCCCCCCTGATATATATTTTTAATTTTTTGACAAACCGGTTTTTCTTAATTTTGTATGATGTAGAAGCAAAAGATACATACAATCCTAAATTTTCACTTTTTTATCTTCAACCGTTATTTTTTAATAGCCATTTCAATATTTTACATCTATATATATATAAAAGAAAGTCGAGTTATGTTAGTTACACTGATAATAACTCGAGAACGGCTCATCAGATAGTTATGAAATTTTACAAGTGTATTCTACCGGACTGGGAATAGGCATAAATCTGAATTCATGCCCGTACGTCATAAAGGGGCTTGCCCCCCCTGACATATTTTTTTAATTTTTTGACAAACCGTTTTTTCTTAATTTTGTATGATGTAGAAGCAAAACATACATACAATCCTAAATTTTCACTTTTTTATCTTCAACCGTTATTTTTTAATAGCCATTTAAATATTTTACATCTATATATATATAAAAGAAAGTCGAGTTATGTTAGTTACACTGATAATAACTCGAGAACGGCTCATCAGATTGTTATGAAATTTTACAAGTGTATTCTACCGGACTGGGAATAGGCATAACTCTGAATTCATGCCCGTACGTCATAAAGGGGCTTGCCCCCCTGATATATTTTTTTAATTTTTTGACAAACCGTTTTTTCTTAATTTTGTATGATGTAGAAGCAAAACATACATACAATCCTAAATTTTCATTTTTTATCTTCAACCGTTATTTTTTAATAGCCATTTAAATATTTTACATCTATATATTAGAAAGTCGAGTTATGTTAGTTACACTGATAATAACTCGAGAACGGCCCATCAGATTGTTATGAAATTTTACAAGTGTATTATACCGGACTGGGAATAGGCATAACTCTGAATTCATGCCCGTACGTCATAAAGGGGCTTGCCCCCCTGATATATTTTTTTAATTTTTTGACAAACCGGTTTTTCTTAATTTTGTATGATGTAGAAGCAAAAGATACATACAATCCTAAATTTTCACTTTTTTATCTTCAACCGTTATTTTTTAATAGCCATTTAAATATTTTACATCTATATATATAAAAGAAAGTCGAGTTATGTTAGTTACACCGATAATAACTCGAGAACGGCTCATCGGATTGTTATGAAATTTTACAAGTGTATTCTACCGGACTGGGAATAGGCATAACTCTGAATTCATGCCCGTACGTCATAAAGGGGCTTGCCCCACCTGATATATTTTTTAATTTTTTGACAAACCGTTTTTTCTTAATTTTGTATGATGTAGAAGCAAAAGATACATACAATCCTAAATTTTCACTTCTTTATCTTCAACCGTTATTTTTTAATAGCCATTTAAATATTTTACATCTATATATATAAAAGAAAGTCGAGTTATGTTAGTGACACTGATAATAAATCGAGAACGGCTCATCAGATTGTTATGAAATTTTACAAGTGTATTCTACCGGACTGGGAATAGGCATAACTCTGAATTCATGCCCGTACGTCATAAAGGGGCTTGCCCCCCCTGATATATTTTTTTAATTTTTTGACAAACCGTTTTTTCTTAATTTTGTATGATGTAGAAGCAAAAGATACATACAATCCTAAATTTTCACTTTTTTATCTTCAACCGTTATTTTTTAATAGCCATTTAAATATTTTACATCTATATATATAAAAGAAAGTCGAGTTATGTTAGTTACACTGATAATAACTCGAGAACGGCTCATCAGATTGTTATGAAATTTTACAAGTGTATTCTACCGGACTGGGAATAGGCATAACTCTGATTTCATGCCCGTACGTCATAAAGGGGCTTGCCCCACCTGATATATTTTTTAATTTTTTGACAAACCGTTTTTTCTTAATTTTGTATGATGTAGAAGCAAAAGATACATGCAATCCTAAATTTTCACTTCTTTATCTTCAACCGTTATTTTTTAATAGCCATTTAAATATTTTACATCTATATATATAAAAGAAAGTCGAGTTATGTTAGTTACACTGATAATAACTCGAGAACGGCTCATCAGATTGTTATGAAATTTTACAAGTGTATTCTACCGGACTGGGAATAGGCATAACTCTGAATTCATGCCCGTACGTCATAAAGGGGCTTGCCCCCCCTGATATATTTTTTAAATTTTTTGACAAACCGTTTTTTCTTAATTTTGTATGATGTAGAAGCAAAACATACATACAATCCTAAATTTTCATTTTTTATCTTCAACCGTTATTTTTTAATAGCGATTTAAATATTTTACATCTATATATTAGAAAGTCGAGTTATGTTAGTTACACTGATAATAACTCGAGAACGGCCCATCAGATTGTTATGAAATTTTACAAGTGTATTCTACCGGACTGGGAATAGGCATAACTCTGAATTCATGCCCGTACGTCATAAAGGGGCTTGCCCCCCTGATATATTTTTTTAATTTTTTGACAAACCGGTTTTTCTTAATTTTGTATGATGTAGAAGCAAAAGATACATACAATCCTAAATTTTCACTTTTTTATCTTCAACCGTTATTTTTTAATAGCCATTTAAATATTTTACATCTATATGTATAAAAGAAAGTCGAGTTATGTTAGTTACACTGATAATAACTCGAGAACGGCTCATCGGATTGTTATGAAATTTTACAAGTGTATTCTACCGGACTGGGAATAGGCATAACTCTGAATTCATGCCCGTACGTCATAAAGGGGCTTGCCCCACCTGATATATTTTTTAATTTTTTGACAAACCGTTTTTTCTTAATTTTGTATGATGTAGAAGCAAAAGATACATACAATCCTAAATTTTCACTTCTTTATCTTCAACCGTTATTTTTTAATAGCCATTTAAATATTTTACATCTATATATATAAAAGAAAGTCGAGTTATGTTAGTTACACTGATAATAACTCGAGAACGGCTCATCAGATTGTTATGAAATTTTACAAGTGTATTCTACCGGACTGGGAATAGGCATAACTCTGAATTCATGCCCGTACGTCATAAAGGGGCTTGCCCCCCCTGATATATTTTTTAAATTTTTTGACAAACCGTTTTTTCTTAATTTTGTATGATGTAGAAGCAAAAGATACATACAATCCTAAATTTTCACTTTTTTATCTTCAACCTTTATTTTTAATAGCCATTTAAATATTTTACATCTATATATATAAAAGAAAGTCGAGTTATGTTAGTTACACTGATAATAACTCGAGAACGGCTCATCAGATTGTTATGAAATTTTACAAGTGTATTCTACCGGACTGGGAATAGGCATAACTCTGAATTCATGCCCGTACGTCATAAAGGGGCTTGCCCCCCCTGATATATTTTTTTAATTTTTTGACAAACCGTTTTTTCGTAATTTTTTATGATGTAGAAGCAAAAGATACATACAATCTTAAATTTTCACTTTTTTATCTTCAACCGTTATTTTTTAATAGCCATTTAAATATTTTACATCTATATATATATAAAAGAAAGTCGAGTTATGTTAGTGACACTGATAATAACTCGAGAACGGCTCATCAGATTGTTATGAAATTTTACAAGTGTATTCTACCGGACTGGGAATAGGCATAACTCTGAATTCATGCCCGTACGTCATAAAGGGGCTTGCCCCCCCTGATATATTTTTTTAATTTTTTGACAAACCGTTTTTTCTTAATTTTGTATGATGTAGAAGCAAAAGATACATACAATCCTAAATTTTCACTTTTTTATCTTCAACCGTTATTTTTTAATAGCCATTTAAATATTTTACATCTATATATATAAAAGAAAGTCGAGTTATGTTAGTTACACTGATAATAACTCGAGAACGGCTCATCAGATTGTTATGAAATTTTACAAGTGTATTCTACCGGACTGGGAATAGGCATAACTCTGAATTCATGCCCGTACGTCATAAAGGGGCTTGCCCCCCCTGATATATTTTTTTAATTTTTTGACAAACCGTTTTTTCTTAATTTTGTATGATGTAGAAGCAAAAGATACATACAATCCTAAATTTTCACTTTTTTACCTTCAACCGTTATTTTTTAATAGCCATTTAAATATTTTACATCTATATAAAAGAAAGTCGAGTTATGTTAGTTACACTGATAATAACTCGAGAACGGCTCATCAGATTGTTATGAAATTTTACAAGTGTATTCTACCGGACTGGGAATAGGCATAACTCTGAATTCATGCCCGTACGGCATAAAGGGGCTTGCCCCCCCTGATATATATTTTTAATTTTTTGACAAACCGTTTTTCGTAATTTTTTATGATGTAGAAGCAAAAGATACATACAATCCTAAATTTTCACTTTTTTATCTTCAACCGTTATTTTTTAATAGCCATTTAAATATTTTACATCTATATATATATAAAAGAAAGTCGAGTTATGTTAGTGACACTGATAATAACTCGAGAACGGCTCATCAGATTTTTATGAAATTTTACAAGTGTATTCTACCGGACTGGGAATAGGCATAACTCTGAATTCATGCCCGTACGTCATAAAGGGGCTTGCCCCCCCTGATATATTTTTTTAATTTTTTGACAAACCGTTTTTTCTTAATTTTGTATGATGTAGAAGCAAAAGATACATACAATCCTAAATTTTCACTTTTTTATCTTCAACCGTTATTTTTTAATAGCCATTTAAATATTTTACATCTATATATATAAAAGAAAGTCGAGTTATGTTAGTTACACTGATAATAACTCGAGAACGGCTTATCAGATTGTTATGAAATTTTACAAGTGTATTCTACCGGACTGGGGATAGGCATAACTCTGAATTCATGCCCGTACGTCATAAAGGGGCTTGCCCCCCCTGATATATTTTTTAAATTTTTTGACAAACTGTTTTTTCTTAATTTTTTATGATGTAGAAGCAAAAGATACATACAATCCTAAATTTTCACTTTTTTATCTTCAACCGTTATTTTTTAATAGCCATTTAAATATTTTACATCTATATATATAAAAGAAAGTCGAGTTATGTTAGTTACACTGATAATAACTCGGGAACGGCTCATCAGATTTTTATGAAATTTTACAAGTGTATTCTACCGGACTGGGAATAGGCATAAATCTGAATTCATGCCCGTACGTCATAAAGGGGCTTGTCCCCCCTGACATATTTTTTTAAATTTTTGACAAACCGTTTTTTCTTAATTTTGTATGATGTAAAAGCAAAAGATACATACAATCCTAAATTTTCACTTTTTTATCTTCAACCGTTATTTTTTAATAGCCATTTAAATATTTTACATCTATATATAAAAGAAAGTCGAGTTATGTTAGTTACACTGATAATAACTCGAGAACGGCTCATCAGATTGTTATGAAATTTTACAAGTGTATTCTACCGGACTGGGAGTAGGCATAACTCTGAATTCATGCCCGTACGTCATAAAGGGGCTTGCCCCCCTGATATATTTTTTTAATTTTTTGACAAACCGTTTTTTCTTAATTTTATATGATGTAGAAGCAAAAGATACATACAATCCTAAATTTTCACTTTTTTATCTTCAACCGTTATTTTTTAATAGCCATTTAAATATTTTACATCTATATATATATAAAAGAAAGTCGAGTTATACTAGTTACACTGATAATAACTCGAGAACGGCTCATCAGATTGTTATGAAATTTTACAAGTGTATTCTACCGGACTGGGAATAGGCATAACTCTGAATTCATGCCCGTACGTCATAAAGGGGCTTGCCCCCCTGATATATTTTTTTAATTTTTTGACAAACCGTTTTTTCTTAATTTTGTATGATGTAGAAGCAAAAGATACATACAATCCTAAATTTTCACTTTTTTATCTTCAACCGTTATTTTTTAATAGCCATTTAAATATTTTACATCTATATATATAAAAGAAAGTTGAGTTATGTTAGTTACACTGATAATAACTCGAGAACGGCTCATCAGATTGTTATGAAATTTTACAAGTGTATTCTACCGGACTGGGAATAGACATAACTCTGAATTCATGCCCGTACGTCATAAAGTGGCTTGCCCCCCCTGATATATTTTTTAAATTTTTTGACAAACCGTTTTTTCTTAATTTTGTATGATGTAGAAGCAAAAGATACATACAATCCTAAATTTTCACTTTTTTATCTTCAACCGTTATTTTTTAATAGCCATTTAAATATTTTACATCTATATATATAAAAGAAAGTCGAGTTATGTTAGTTACACTGATAATAACTCGAGAACGGCTCATCAGATTGTTATGAAATTTTACAAGTGTATTCTACCGGACTGGGAATAGACATAACTCTGAATTCATGCCCGTACATCGTAAAGGGGCTTGCCCCCCCTGATATTTTTTTTTAATTTTTTGACAAACCGTTTTTTCTTAATTTTGTATGATGTAGAAGCAAAAGATAAATACAATCCTAAATTTTCACTTTTTTATCTTCAACCGTTATTTTTTAATAGCCATTTAAATATTTTACATCTATATATATATAAAAGAAAGTCGAGTTATGTTAGTTACACTGATAATAACTCGAGAACGGCTCATCAGATTGTTATGAAATTTTACAAGTGTATTCTACCGGACTGGGAATAGACATAACTCTGAATTCATGCCCGTACGTCATAAAGTGGCTTGCCCCCCCTGATATATTTTTTAAATTTTTTGACAAACCGTTTTTTCTTAATTTTGTATGATGTAGAAGCAAAAGATACATGCAATCCTAAATTTTCACTTCTTTATCTTCAACCGTTATTTTTTAATAGCCATTTAAATATTTTACATCTATATATATAAAAGAAAGTCGAGTTATGTTAGTTACACTGATAATAACTCGAGAACGGCTCATCAGATTGTTATGAAATTTTACAAGTGTATTCTACCGGACTGGGAATAGGCATAACTCTGAATTCATGCCCGTACGTCATAAAGGGGCTTGCCCCCCCTGATATATTTTTTAAATTTTTTGACAAACCGTTTTTTCTTAATTTTGTATGATGTAGAAGCAAAACATACATACAATCCTAAATTTTCATTTTTTATCTTCAACCGTTATTTTTTAATAGCGATTTAAATATTTTACATCTATATATTAGAAAGTCGAGTTATGTTAGTTACACTGATAATAACTCGAGAACGGCCCATCAGATTGTTATGAAATTTTACAAGTGTATTCTACCGGACTGGGAATAGGCATAACTCTGAATTCATGCCCGTACGTCATAAAGGGGCTTGCCCCCCTGATATATTTTTTTAATTTTTTGACAAACCGGTTTTTCTTAATTTTGTATGATGTAGAAGCAAAAGATACATACAATCCTAAATTTTCACTTTTTTATCTTCAACCGTTATTTTTTAATAGCCATTTAAATATTTTACATCTATATGTATAAAAGAAAGTCGAGTTATGTTAGTTACACTGATAATAACTCGAGAACGGCTCATCGGATTGTTATGAAATTTTACAAGTGTATTCTACCGGACTGGGAATAGGCATAACTCTGAATTCATGCCCGTACGTCATAAAGGGGCTTGCCCCACCTGATATATTTTTTAATTTTTTGACAAACCGTTTTTTCTTAATTTTGTATGATGTAGAAGCAAAAGATACATACAATCCTAAATTTTCACTTCTTTATCTTCAACCGTTATTTTTTAATAGCCATTTAAATATTTTACATCTATATATATAAAAGAAAGTCGAGTTATGTTAGTTACACTGATAATAACTCGAGAACGGCTCATCAGATTGTTATGAAATTTTACAAGTGTATTCTACCGGACTGGGAATAGGCATAACTCTGAATTCATGCCCGTACGTCATAAAGGGGCTTGCCCCCCCTGATATATTTTTTAAATTTTTTGACAAACCGTTTTTTCTTAATTTTGTATGATGTAGAAGCAAAAGATACATACAATCCTAAATTTTCACTTTTTTATCTTCAACCTTTATTTTTAATAGCCATTTAAATATTTTACATCTATATATATAAAAGAAAGTCGAGTTATGTTAGTTACACTGATAATAACTCGAGAACGGCTCATCAGATTGTTATGAAATTTTACAAGTGTATTCTACCGGACTGGGAATAGGCATAACTCTGAATTCATGCCCGTACGTCATAAAGGGGCTTGCCCCCCCTGATATATTTTTTTAATTTTTTGACAAACCGTTTTTTCGTAATTTTTTATGATGTAGAAGCAAAAGATACATACAATCTTAAATTTTCACTTTTTTATCTTCAACCGTTATTTTTTAATAGCCATTTAAATATTTTACATCTATATATATATAAAAGAAAGTCGAGTTATGTTAGTGACACTGATAATAACTCGAGAACGGCTCATCAGATTGTTATGAAATTTTACAAGTGTATTCTACCGGACTGGGAATAGGCATAACTCTGAATTCATGCCCGTACGTCATAAAGGGGCTTGCCCCCCCTGATATATTTTTTTAATTTTTTGACAAACCGTTTTTTCTTAATTTTGTATGATGTAGAAGCAAAAGATACATACAATCCTAAATTTTCACTTTTTTATCTTCAACCGTTATTTTTTAATAGCCATTTAAATATTTTACATCTATATATATAAAAGAAAGTCGAGTTATGTTAGTTACACTGATAATAACTCGAGAACGGCTCATCAGATTGTTATGAAATTTTACAAGTGTATTCTACCGGACTGGGAATAGGCATAACTCTGAATTCATGCCCGTACGTCATAAAGGGGCTTGCCCCCCCTGATATATTTTTTTAATTTTTTGACAAACCGTTTTTTCTTAATTTTGTATGATGTAGAAGCAAAAGATACATACAATCCTAAATTTTCACTTTTTTACCTTCAACCGTTATTTTTTAATAGCCATTTAAATATTTTACATCTATATAAAAGAAAGTCGAGTTATGTTAGTTACACTGATAATAACTCGAGAACGGCTCATCAGATTGTTATGAAATTTTACAAGTGTATTCTACCGGACTGGGAATAGGCATAACTCTGAATTCATGCCCGTACGGCATAAAGGGGCTTGCCCCCCCTGATATATATTTTTAATTTTTTGACAAACCGTTTTTCGTAATTTTTTATGATGTAGAAGCAAAAGATACATACAATCCTAAATTTTCACTTTTTTATCTTCAACCGTTATTTTTTAATAGCCATTTAAATATTTTACATCTATATATATATAAAAGAAAGTCGAGTTATGTTAGTGACACTGATAATAACTCGAGAACGGCTCATCAGATTTTTATGAAATTTTACAAGTGTATTCTACCGGACTGGGAATAGGCATAACTCTGAATTCATGCCCGTACGTCATAAAGGGGCTTGCCCCCCCTGATATATTTTTTTAATTTTTTGACAAACCGTTTTTTCTTAATTTTGTATGATGTAGAAGCAAAAGATACATACAATCCTAAATTTTCACTTTTTTATCTTCAACCGTTATTTTTTAATAGCCATTTAAATATTTTACATCTATATATATAAAAGAAAGTCGAGTTATGTTAGTTACACTGATAATAACTCGAGAACGGCTCATCAGATTGTTATGAAATTTTACAAGTGTATTCTACCGGACTGGGGATAGGCATAACTCTGAATTCATGCCCGTACGTCATAAAGGGGCTTGCCCCCCCTGATATATTTTTTAAATTTTTTGACAAACTGTTTTTTCTTAATTTTTTATGATGTAGAAGCAAAAGATACATACAATCCTAAATTTTCACTTTTTTATCTTCAACCGTTATTTTTTAATAGCCATTTAAATATTTTACATCTATATATATAAAAGAAAGTCGAGTTATGTTAGTTACACTGATAATAACTCGGGAACGGCTCATCAGATTTTTATGAAATTTTACAAGTGTATTCTACCGGACTGGGAATAGGCATAAATCTGAATTCATGCCCGTACGTCATAAAGGGGCTTGTCCCCCCTGACATATTTTTTTAAATTTTTGACAAACCGTTTTTTCTTAATTTTGTATGATGTAAAAGCAAAAGATACATACAATCCTAAATTTTCACTTTTTTATCTTCAACCGTTATTTTTTAATAGCCATTTAAATATTTTACATCTATATATATAAAATAAAGTCGAGTTATGTTAGTTACACTGATAATAACTCGAGAACGGCTCATCAGATTGTTATGAAATTTTACAAGTGTATTCTACCGGACTGGGAGTAGGCATAACTCTGAATTCATGCCCGTACGTCATAAAGGGGCTTGCCCCCCTGATATATTTTTTTAATTTTTTGACAAACCGTTTTTTCTTAATTTTGTATGATGTAGAAGCAAAAGATACATACAATCCTAAATTTTCACTTTTTTGTCTTCAACCGTTATTTTTTAATAGCCATTTAAATATTTTACATCTATATATATATAAAAGAAAGTCGAGTTATATTAGTTACACTGATAATAACTCGAGAACGGCTCATCAGATTGTTATGAAATTTTACAAGTGTATTCTACCGGACTGGGAATAGGCATAACTCTGAATTCATGCCCGTACGTCATAAAGGGGCTTGCCCCCCTGATATATTTTTTTAATTTTTTGACAAACCGTTTTTTCTTAATTTTGTATGATGTAGAAGCAAAAGATACATACAATCCTAAATTTTCACTTTTTTATCTTCAACCGTTATTTTTTAATAGCCATTTAAATATTTTACATCTATATATATAAAAGAAAGTCGAGTTATGTTAGTTACACTGATAATAACTCGAGAACGGCTCATCAGATTGTTATGAAATTTTACAAGTGTATTCTACCGGACTGGGAATAGACATAACTCTGAATTCATGCCCGTACGTCATAAAGTGGCTTGCCCCCCCTGATATATTTTTTAAATTTTTTGACAAACCGTTTTTTCTTAATTTTGTATGATGTAGAAGCAAAAGATACATACAATCCTAAATTTTCACTTTTTTATCTTCAACCGTTATTTTTTAATAGCCATTTAAATATTTTACATCTATATATATAAAAGAAAGTCGAGTTATGTTAGTTACACTGATAATAACTCGAGAACGGCTCATCAGATTGTTATGAAATTTTACAAGTGAATTCTACCGGACTGGGAATAGGCATAACTCTGAATTCATGCCCGTACATCGTAAAGGGGCTTGCCCCCCCTGATATTTTTTTTTTATTTTTTGACAAACCGTTTTTTCTTAATTTTGTATGATGTAGAAGCAAAAGATACATACAATCCTAAATTTTCACTTTTTTATCTTCAACCGTTATTTTTTAATAGCCATTTAAATATTTTACATCTATATATATATAAAAGAAAGTCGAGTTATGTTAGTTACACTGATAATAACTCGTGAACGGCTCATCAGATTGTTATGAAATTGTACAAGTGTATTCTACCGGACTGGGAATAGGCATAACTCTGAATTCATGCCCGTACGTCATAAAGGGGCTTGCCCCCCCTGATATATTTTTTTAATTTTTTGACATACCGTTTTTTCTTAATTTTGTATGATGTAGAAGCAAAACATACATACAAATCCTAAATTTTCACTTTTTTATCTTCAACCGTTATTTTTTAATAGCCATTTAAATATTGTACATCTATATATATATAAAAGAAAGTCGAGTTATGTTAGTTACACTGATAATAACTCGAGAACGGCTCATCAGATTGTTATGAAATTTTACATATATATATGAAATATTCTACCGGACTGGGAATAGGCATAACTCTGAATTCATGCCCGTACGTCATAAAGGGGCTTGCCCCCCTGATATATTTTTTTAATTTTTTGACAAACCGTTTTTTCTTAATTTTGTATGATGTAGAAGCAAAAGATACATACAATCCAAAATTTTCACTTTTTTATCTTCAACCGTTATTTTTTAATAGCCATTTAAATATTTTACATCTATATATTAGAAAGTCAAGTTATGTTAGTTACACTGATAATGACTCGAGAACGGCTCATCAGATTGTTATGAAATTTTACAAGTGAATTCTACCGGACTGGGAATAGGCATAACTCTGAATTCATGCCCGTCCGTCATAAAGAGGCTTGCCCCCCTGATATATATTTTTAATTTTTTGACAAACCGGTTTTTCTTAATTTTGTATGATGTAGAAGCAAAAGATACATACAATCCTAAATTTTCACTTTTTTATCTTCAACCGTTATTTTTTAATAGCCATTTAAATATTTTACATCTATATATATATATATAAAAGAAAGTCGAGTTATGTTAGTTACACTGATAATAACTCGTGAACGGCTCATCGGATTGTTATGAAATTTTACAAGTGTATTCTACCGGACTGGGAATAGGCATAACTCTGAATTCATGCCCGTACGTCATAAAGGGGCTTGCCCCACCTGATATATTTTTTTAATTCATTAACAAACCGTCTTTTCTTAATTTTGTATGATGTAGAAGCAAAAGATACATACAATCCTAAATTTTCACTTTTTTATCTTCAACCGTTATTTTTTAATAGCCATTTAAATATTTTACATCTATATATTAGAAAGTCAAGTTATGTTAGTTACACTGATAATGACTCGAGAACGGCTCATCAGATTGTTATGAAATTTTACAAGTGAATTCTACCGGACTGGGAATAGGCATAACTCTGAATTCATGCCCGTCCCTCATAAAGAGGCTTGCCCCCCTGATATATATTTTTAATTTTTTGACAAACCGGTTTTTCTTAATTTTGTATGATGTAGAAGCAAAAGATACATACAATCCTAAATTTTCACTTTTTTATCTTCAACCGTTATTTTTTAATAGCCATTTCAATATTTTACATCTATATATATATATAAAAGAAAGTCGAGTTATGTTAGTTACACTGATAATAACTCGAGAACGGCTCATCAGATAGTTATGAAATTTTACAAGTGTATTCTACCGGACTGGGAATAGGCATAAATCTGAATTCATGCCCGTACGTCATAAAGGGGCTTGCCCCCCCTGACATATTTTTTTAATTTTTTGACAAACCGTTTTTTCTTAATTTTGTATGATGTAGAAGCAAAACATACATACAATCCTAAATTTTCACTTTTTTATCTTCAACCGTTATTTTTTAATAGCCATTTAAATATTTTACATCTATATATATATAAAAGAAAGTCGAGTTATGTTAGTTACACTGATAATAACTCGAGAACGGCTCATCAGATTGTTATGAAATTTTACAACTGTATTCTACCGGACTGGGAATAGGCATAACTCTGAATTCATGCCCGTACGTCATAAAGGGGCTTGCCCCCCTGATATATTTTTTAAATTTTTTGACAAACCGTTTTTTCTTAATTTTGTATGATGTAGAAGCAAAACATACATACAATCCTAAATTTTCATTTTTTATCTTCAACCGTTATTTTTTAATAGCCATTTAAATATTTTACATCTATATATTAGAAAGTCGAGTTATGTTAGTTACACTGATAATAACTCGAGAACGGCCCATCAGATTGTTATGAAATTTTACAAGTGTATTCTACCGGACTGGGAATAGGCATAACTCTGAATTCATGCCCGTACGTCATAAAGGGGCTTGCCCCCCTGATATATTTTTTTAATTTTTTGACAAACCGGTTTTTCTTAATTTTGTATGATGTAGAAGCAAAAGATACATACAATCCTAAATTTTCACTTTTTTATCTTCAACCGTTATTTTTTAATAGCCATTTAAATATTTTACATCTATATATATAAAAGAAAGTCGAGTTATGTTAGTTACACTGATAATAACTCGAGAACGGCTCATCGGATTGTTATGAAATTTTAAAAGTGTATTCTACCGGACTGGGAATAGGCATAACTCTGAATTCATGCCCGTACGTCATAAAGGGGCTTGCCCCCCCTGATATATTTTTTTAATTTTTTGACAAACCGTTTTTTCTTAATTTTGTATGATGTAGAAGCAAAAGATACATACAATCCTAAATTTTCACTTTTTTATCTTCAACCGTTATTTTTTAATAGCCATTTAAATATTTTACATCTATATATATAAAAGAAAGTCGAGTTATGTTAGTTACACTGATAATAACTCGAGAACGGCTCATCAGATTGTTATGAAATTTTACAAGTGTATTCTACCGGACTGGGAATAGGCATAACTCTGATTTCATGCCCGTACGTCATAAAGGGGCTTGCCCCACCTGATATATTTTTTAATTTTTTGACAAACCGTTTTTTCTTAATTTTGTATGATGTAGAAGCAAAAGATACATGCAATCCTAAATTTTCACTTCTTTATCTTCAACCGTTATTTTTTAATAGCCATTTAAATATTTTACATCTATATATATAAAAGAAAGTCGAGTTATGTTAGTTACACTGATAATAACTCGAGAACGGCTCATCAGATTGTTATGAAATTTTACAAGTGTATTCTACCGGACTGGGAATAGGCATAACTCTGAATTCATGCCCGTACGTCATAAAGGGGCTTGCCCCCCCTGATATATTTTTTAAATTTTTTGACAAACCGTTTTTTCTTAATTTTGTATGATGTAGAAGCAAAACATACATACAATCCTAAATTTTCATTTTTTATCTTCAACCGTTATTTTTTAATAGCGATTTAAATATTTTACATCTATATATTAGAAAGTCGAGTTATGTTAGTTACACTGATAATAACTCGAGAACGGCCCATCAGATTGTTATGAAATTTTACAAGTGTATTCTACCGGACTGGGAATAGGCATAACTCTGAATTCATGCCCGTACGTCATAAAGGGGCTTGCCCCCCTGATATATTTTTTTAATTTTTTGACAAACCGGTTTTTCTTAATTTTGTATGATGTAGAAGCAAAAGATACATACAATCCTAAATTTTCACTTCTTTATCTTCAACCGTTATTTTTTAATAGCCATTTAAATATTTTACATCTATATATATAAAAGAAAGTCGAGTTATGTTAGTGACACTGATAATAACTCGAGAACGGCTCATCAGATTGTTATGAAATTTTACAAGTGTATTCTACCGGACTGGGAATAGGCATAACTCTGAATTCATGCCCGTACGTCATAAAGGGGCTTGCCCCCCCTGATATATTTTTTTAATTTTTTGACAAACCGTTTTTTCTTAATTTTGTATGATGTAGAAGCAAAAGATACATACAATCCTAAATTTTCACTTTTTTATCTTCAACCGTTATTTTTTAATAGCCATTTAAATATTTTACATCTATATATATAAAAGAAAGTCGAGTTATGTTAGTTACACTGATAATAACTCGAGAACGGCTCATCAGATTGTTATGAAATTTTACAAGTGTATTCTACCGGACTGGGAATAGGCATAACTCTGATTTCATGCCCGTACGTCATAAAGGGGCTTGCCCCACCTGATATATTTTTTAATTTTTTGACAAACCGTTTTTTCTTAATTTTGTATGATGTAGAAGCAAAAGATACATGCAATCCTAAATTTTCACTTCTTTATCTTCAACCGTTATTTTTTAATAGCCATTTAAATATTTTACATCTATATATATAAAAGAAAGTCGAGTTATGTTAGTTACACTGATAATAACTCGAGAACGGCTCATCAGATTGTTATGAAATTTTACAAGTGTATTCTACCGGACTGGGAATAAGCATAACTCTGAATTCATGCCCGTACGTCATAAAGGGGCTTGCCCCCCCTGATATATTTTTTAAATTTTTTGACAAACCGTTTTTTCTTAATTTTGTATGATGTAGAAGCAAAACATACATACAATCCTAAATTTTCATTTTTTATCTTCAACCGTTATTTTTTAATAGCGATTTAAATATTTTACATCTATATATTAGAAAGTCGAGTTATGTTAGTTACACTGATAATAACTCGAGAACGGCCCATCAGATTGTTATGAAATTTTACAAGTGTATTCTACCGGACTGGGAATAGGCATAACTCTGAATTCATGCCCGTACGTCATAAAGGGGCTTGCCCCCCTGATATATTTTTTTAATTTTTTGACAAACCGGTTTTTCTTAATTTTGTATGATGTAGAAGCAAAAGATACATACAATCCTAAATTTTCACTTTTTCATCTTCAACCGTTATTTTTTAATAGCCATTTAAATATTTTACATCTATATGTATAAAAGAAAGTCGAGTTATGTTAGTTACACTGATAATAACTCGAGAACGGCTCATCGGATTGTTATGAAATTTTACAAGTGTATTCTACCGGACTGGGAATAGGCATAACTCTGAATTCATGCCCGTACGTCATAAAGGGGCTTGCCCCACCTGATATATTTTTTAATTTTTTGACAAACCGTTTTTTCTTAATTTTGTATGATGTAGAAGCAAAAGATACATACAATCCTAAATTTTCACTTCTTTATCTTCAACCGTTATTTTTTAATAGCCATTTAAATATTTTACATCTATATATATAAAAGAAAGTCGAGTTATGTTAGTTACACTGATAATAACTCGAGAACGGCTCATCAGATTGTTATGAAATTTTACAAGTGTATTCTACCGGACTGGGAATAGGCATAACTCTGAATTCATGCCCGTACGTCATAAAGGGGCTTGCCCCCCCTGATATATTTTTTAAATTTTTTGACAAACCGTTTTTTCTTAATTTTGTATGATGTAGAAGCAAAAGATACATACAATCCTAAATTTTCACTTTTTTATCTTCAACCTTTATTTTTAATAGCCATTTAAATATTTTACATCTATATATATAAAAGAAAGTCGAGTTATGTTAGTTACACTGATAATAACTCGAGAACGGCTCATCAGATTGTTATGAAATTTTACAAGTGTATTCTACCGGACTGGGAATAGGCATAACTCTGAATTCATGCCCGTACGTCATAAAGGGGCTTGCCCCCCCTGATATATTTTTTTAATTTTTTGACAAACCGTTTTTTCGTAATTTTTTATGATGTAGAAGCAAAAGATACATACAATCTTAAATTTTCACTTTTTTATCTTCAACCGTTATTTTTTAATAGCCATTTAAATATTTTACATCTATATATATATAAAAGAAAGTCGAGTTATGTTAGTGACACTGATAATAACTCGAGAACGGCTCATCAGATTGTTATGAAATTTTACAAGTGTATTCTACCGGACTGGGAATAGGCATAACTCTGAATTCATGCCCGTACGTCATAAAGGGGCTTGCCCCCCCTGATATATTTTTTTAATTTTTTGACAAACCGTTTTTTCTTAATTTTGTATGATGTAGAAGCAAAAGATACATACAATCCTAAATTTTCACTTTTTTATCTTCAACCGTTATTTTTTAATAGCCATTTAAATATTTTACATCTATATATATAAAAGAAAGTCGAGTTATGTTAGTTACACTGATAATAACTCGAGAACGGCTCATCAGATTGTTATGAAATTTTACAAGTGTATTCTACCGGACTGGGAATAGGCATAACCCTGAATTCATGCCCGTACGTCATAAAGGGGCTTGCCCCCCCTGATATATTTTTTTAATTTTTTGACAAACCGTTTTTTCTTAATTTTGTATGATGTAGAAGCAAAAGATACATACAATCCTAAATTTTCACTTTTTTACCTTCAACCGTTATTTTTTAATAGTCATTTAAATATTTTACATCTATATAAAAGAAAGTCGAGTTATGTTAGTTACACTGATAATAACTCGAGAACGGCTCATCAGATTGTTATGAAATTTTACAAGTGTATTCTACCGGACTGGGAATAGGCATAACTCTGAATTCATGCCCGTACGGCATAAAGGGGCTTGCCCCCCCTGATATATATTTTTAATTTTTTGACAAACCGTTTTTCGTAATTTTTTATGATGTAGAAGCAAAAGATACATACAATCCTAAATTTTCACTTTTTTATCTTCAACCGTTATTTTTTAATAGCCATTTAAATATTTTACATCTATATATATATAAAAGAAAGTCGAGTTATGTTAGTGACACTGATAATAACTCGAGAACGGCTCATCAGATTTTTATGAAATTTTACAAGTGTATTCTACCGGACTGGGAATAGGCATAACTCTGAATTCATGCCCGTACGTCATAAAGGGGCTTGCCCCCCCTGATATATTTTTTTAATTTTTTGACAAACCGTTTTTTCTTAATTTTGTATGATGTAGAAGCAAAAGATACATACAATCCTAAATTTTCACTTTTTTATCTTCAACCGTTATTTTTTAATAGCCATTTAAATATTTTACATCTATATATATAAAAGAAAGTCGAGTTATGTTAGTTACACTGATAATAACTCGAGAACGGCTTATCAGATTGTTATGAAATTTTACAAGTGTATTCTACCGGACTGGGGATAGGCATAACTCTGAATTCATGCCCGTACGTCATAAAGGGGCTTGCCCCCCCTGATATATTTTTTAAATTTTTTGACAAACTGTTTTTTCTTAATTTTTTATGATGTAGAAGCAAAAGATACATACAATCCTAAATTTTCACTTTTTTATCTTCAACCGTTATTTTTTAATAGCCATTTAAATATTTTACATCTATATATATAAAAGAAAGTCGAGTTATGTTAGTTACACTGATAATAACTCGGGAACGGCTCATCAGATTTTTATGAAATTTTACAAGTGTATTCTACCGGACTGGGAATAGGCATAAATCTGAATTCATGCCCGTACGTCATAAAGGGGCTTGTCCCCCCTGACATATTTTTTTAAATTTTTGACAAACCGTTTTTTCTTAATTTTGTATGATGTAAAAGCAAAAGATACATACAATCCTAAATTTTCACTTTTTTATCTTCAACCGTTATTTTTTAATAGCCATTTAAATATTTTACATCTATATATATAAAAGAAAGTCGAGTTATGTTAGTTACACTGATAATAACTCGAGAACGGCTCATCAGATTGTTATGAAATTTTACAAGTGTATTCTACCGGACTGGGAGTAGGCATAACTCTGAATTCATGCCCGTACGTCATAAAGGGGCTTGCCCCCCTGATATATTTTTTTAATTTTTTGACAAACCGTTTTTTCTTAATTTTATATGATGTAGAAGCAAAAGATACATACAATCCTAAATTTTCACTTTTTTATCTTCAACCGTTATTTTTTAATAGCCATTTAAATATTTTACATCTATATATATATAAAAGAAAGTCGAGTTATACTAGTTACACTGATAATAACTCGAGAACGGCTCATCAGATTGTTATGAAATTTTACAAGTGTATTCTACCGGACTGGGAATAGACATAACTCTGAATTCATGCCCGTACGTCATAAAGGGGCTTGCCCCCCCTGATATATTTTTTAAATTTTTTGACAAACCGTTTTTTCTTAATTTTGTATGATGTAGAAGCAAAACATACATACAATCCTAAATTTTCATTTTTTATCTTCAACCGTTATTTTTTAATAGCGATTTAAATATTTTACATCTATATATTAGAAAGTCGAGTTATGTTAGTTACACTGATAATAACTCGAGAACGGCCCATCAGATTGTTATGAAATTTTACAAGTGTATTCTACCGGACTGGGAATAGGCATAACTCTGAATTCATGCCCGTACGTCATAAAGGGGCTTGCCCCCCTGATATATTTTTTTAATTTTTTGACAAACCGGTTTTTCTTAATTTTGTATGATGTAGAAGCAAAAGATACATACAATCCTAAATTTTCACTTCTTTATCTTCAACCGTTATTTTTTAATAGCCATTTAAATATTTTACATCTATATATATAAAAGAAAGTCGAGTTATGTTAGTGACACTGATAATAACTCGAGAACGGCTCATCAGATTGTTATGAAATTTTACAAGTGTATTCTATCGGACTGGGAATAGGCATAACTCTGAATTCATGCCCGTACGTCATAAAGGGGCTTGCCCCCCCTGATATATTTTTTTAATTTTTTGACAAACCGTTTTTTCTTAATTTTGTATGATGTAGAAGCAAAAGATACATACAATCCTAAATTTTCACTTTTTTATCTTCAACCGTTATTTTTTAATAGCCATTTAAATATTTTACATCTATATATATAAAAGAAAGTCGAGTTATGTTAGTTACACTGATAATAACTCGAGAACGGCTCATCAGATTGTTATGAAATTTTACAAGTGTATTCTACCGGACTGGGAATAGGCATAACTCTGATTTCATGCCCGTACGTCATAAAGGGGCTTGCCCCACCTGATATATTTTTTAATTTTTTGACAAACCGTTTTTTCTTAATTTTGTATGATGTAGAAGCAAAAGATACATGCAATCCTAAATTTTCACTTCTTTATCTTCAACCGTTATTTTTTAATAGCCATTTAAATATTTTACATCTATATATATAAAAGAAAGTCGAGTTATGTTAGTTACACTGATAATAACTCGAGAACGGCTCATCAGATTGTTATGAAATTTTACAAGTGTATTCTACCGGACTGGGAATAGGCATAACTCTGAATTCATGCCCGTACGTCATAAAGGGGCTTGCCCCCCCTGATATATTTTTTAAATTTTTTGACAAACCGTTTTTTCTTAATTTTGTATGATGTAGAAGCAAAACATACATACAATCCTAAATTTTCATTTTTTATCTTCAACCGTTATTTTTTAATAGCGATTTAAATATTTTACATCTATATATTAGAAAGTCGAGTTATGTTAGTTACACTGATAATAACTCGAGAACGGCCCATCAGATTGTTATGAAATTTTACAAGTGTATTCTACCGGACTGGGAATAGGCATAACTCTGAATTCATGCCCGTACGTCATAAAGGGGCTTGCCCCCCTGATATATTTTTTTAATTTTTTGACAAACCGGTTTTTCTTAATTTTGTATGATGTAGAAGCAAAAGATACATACAATCCTAAATTTTCACTTTTTTATCTTCAACCGTTATTTTTTAATAGCCATTTAAATATTTTACATCTATATGTATAAAAGAAAGTCGAGTTATGTTAGTTACACTGATAATAACTCGAGAACGGCTCATCGGATTGTTATGAAATTTTACAAGTGTATTCTACCGGACTGGGAATAGGCATAACTCTGAATTCATGCCCGTACGTCATAAAGGGGCTTGCCCCACCTGATATATTTTTTAATTTTTTGACAAACCGTTTTTTCTTAATTTTGTATGATGTAGAAGCAAAAGATACATACAATCCTAAATTTTCACTTCTTTATCTTCAACCGTTATTTTTTAATAGCCATTTAAATATTTTACATCTATATATATAAAAGAAAGTCGAGTTATGTTAGTTACACTGATAATAACTCGAGAACGGCTCATCAGATTGTTATGAAATTTTACAAGTGTATTCTACCGGACTGGGAATAGGCATAACTCTGAATTCATGCCCGTACGTCATAAAGGGGCTTGCCCCCCCTGATATATTTTTTAAATTTTTTGACAAACCGTTTTTTCTTAATTTTGTATGATGTAGAAGCAAAAGATACATACAATCCTAAATTTTCACTTTTTTATC
Organism: Diabrotica virgifera virgifera; assembly: GCF_917563875.1. Classification (NCBI taxonomy): domain Eukaryota; kingdom Metazoa; phylum Arthropoda; class Insecta; order Coleoptera; family Chrysomelidae; genus Diabrotica; species Diabrotica virgifera. The sequence continues at coordinate 116,096,442 of NC_065448.1, forward strand.
TTCAACCTTTATTTTTAATAGCCATTTAAATATTTTACATCTATATATATAAAAGAAAGTCGAGTTATGTTAGTTACACTGATAATAACTCGAGAACGGCTCATCAGATTGTTATGAAATTTTACAAGTGTATTCTACCGGACTGGGAATAGGCATAACTCTGAATTCATGCCCGTACGTCATAAAGGGGCTTGCCCCCCCTGATATATTTTTTTAATTTTTTGACAAACCGTTTTTTCGTAATTTTTTATGATGTAGAAGCAAAAGATACATACAATCTTAAATTTTCACTTTTTTATCTTCAACCGTTATTTTTTAATAGCCATTTAAATATTTTACATCTATATATATATAAAAGAAAGTCGAGTTATGTTAGTGACACTGATAATAACTCGAGAACGGCTCATCAGATTGTTATGAAATTTTACAAGTGTATTCTACCGGACTGGGAATAGGCATAACTCTGAATTCATGCCCGTACGTCATAAAGGGGCTTGCCCCCCCTGATATATTTTTTTAATTTTTTGACAAACCGTTTTTTCTTAATTTTGTATGATGTAGAAGCAAAAGATACATACAATCCTAAATTTTCACTTTTTTATCTTCAACCGTTATTTTTTAATAGCCATTTAAATATTTTACATCTATATATATATAAAAGAAAGTCGAGTTATGTTAGTTACACTGATAATAACTCGAGAACGGCTCATCAGATTGTTATGAAATTTTACAAGTGTATTCTACCGGACTGGGAATAGGCATAACCCTGAATTCATGCCCGTACGTCATAAAGGGGCTTGCCCCCCCTGATATATTTTTTTAATTTTTTGACAAACCGTTTTTTCTTAATTTTGTATGATGTAGAAGCAAAAGATACATACAATCCTAAATTTTCACTTTTTTACCTTCAACCGTTATTTTTTAATAGTCATTTAAATATTTTACATCTATATAAAAGAAAGTCGAGTTATGTTAGTTACACTGATAATAACTCGAGAACGGCTCATCAGATTGTTATGAAATTTTACAAGTGTATTCTACCGGACTGGGAATAGGCATAACTCTGAATTCATGCCCGTACGGCATAAAGGGGCTTGCCCCCCCTGATATATATTTTTAATTTTTTGACAAACCGTTTTTCGTAATTTTTTATGATGTAGAAGCAAAAGATACATACAATCCTAAATTTTCACTTTTTTATCTTCAACCGTTATTTTTTAATAGCCATTTAAATATTTTACATCTATATATATATAAAAGAAAGTCGAGTTATGTTAGTGACACTGATAATAACTCGAGAACGGCTCATCAGATTTTTATGAAATTTTACAAGTGTATTCTACCGGACTGGGAATAGGCATAACTCTGAATTCATGCCCGTACGTCATAAAGGGGCTTGCCCCCCCTGATATATTTTTTTAATTTTTTGACAAACCGTTTTTTCTTAATTTTGTATGATGTAGAAGCAAAAGATACATACAATCCTAAATTTTCACTTTTTTATCTTCAACCGTTATTTTTTAATAGCCATTTAAATATTTTACATCTATATATATAAAAGAAAGTCGAGTTCTGTTAGTTACACTGATAATAACTCGAGAACGGCTTATCAGATTGTTATGAAATTTTACAAGTGTATTCTACCGGACTGGGGATAGGCATAACTCTGAATTCATGCCCGTACGTCATAAAGGGGCTTGCCCCCCCTGATATATTTTTTAAATTTTTTGACAAACTGTTTTTTCTTAATTTTTTATGATGTAGAAGCAAAAGATACATACAATCCTAAATTTTCACTTTTTTATCTTCAACCGTTATTTTTTAATAGCCATTTAAATATTTTACATCTATATATATAAAAGAAAGTCGAGTTATGTTAGTTACACTGATAATAACTCGGGAACGGCTCATCAGATTTTTATGAAATTTTACAAGTGTATTCTACCGGACTGGGAATAGGCATAAATCTGAATTCATGCCCGTACGTCATAAAGGGGCTTGTCCCCCCTGACATATTTTTTTAAATTTTTGACAAACCGTTTTTTCTTAATTTTGTATGATGTAAAAGCAAAAGATACATACAATCCTAAATTTTCACTTTTTTATCTTCAACCGTTATTTTTTAATAGCCATTTAAATATTTTACATCTATATATATAAAAGAAAGTCGAGTTATGTTAGTTACACTGATAATAACTCGAGAACGGCTCATCAGATTGTTATGAAATTTTACAAGTGTATTCTACCGGACTGGGAGTAGGCATAACTCTGAATTCATGCCCGTACGTCATAAAGGGGCTTGCCCCCCTGATATATTTTTTTAATTTTTTGACAAACCGTTTTTTCTTAATTTTATATGATGTAGAAGCAAAAGATACATACAATCCTAAATTTTCACTTTTTTATCTTCAACCGTTATTTTTTAATAGCCATTTAAATATTTTACATCTATATATATATAAAAGAAAGTCGAGTTATACTAGTTACACTGATAATAACTCGAGAACGGCTCATCAGATTGTTATGAAATTTTACAAGTGTATTCTACCGGACTGGGAATAGGCATAACTCTGAATTCATGCCCGTACGTCATAAAGGGGCTTGCCCCCCTGATATATTTTTTTAATTTTTTGACAAACCGTTTTTTCTTAATTTTGTATGATGTAGAAGCAAAAGATACATACAATCCTAAATTTTCACTTTTTTATCTTCAACCGTTATTTTTTAATAGCCATTTAAATATTTTACATCTATATATATAAAAGAAAGTCGAGTTATGTTAGTTACACTGATAATAACTCGAGAACGGCTCATCAGATTGTTATGAAATTTTACAAGTGTATTCTACCGGACTGGGAATAGACATAACTCTGAATTCATGCCCGTACGTCATAAAGTGGCTTGCCCCCCCTGATATATTTTTTAAATTTTTTGACAAACCGTTTTTTCTTAATTTTGTATGATGTAGAAGCAAAAGATACATACAATCCTAAATTTTCACTTTTTTATCTTCAACCGTTATTTTTTAATAGCCATTTAAATATTTTACATCTATATATATAAAAGAAAGTCGAGTTATGTTAGTTACACTGATAATAACTCGAGAACGGCTCATCAGATTGTTATGAAATTTTACAAGTGAATTCTACCGGACTGGGAATAGGCATAACTCTGAATTCATGCCCGTACATCGTAAAGGGGCTTGCCCCCCCTGATATTTTTTTTTAATTTTTTGACAAACCGTTTTTTCTTAATTTTGTATGATGTAGAAGCAAAAGATACATACAATCCTAAATTTTCACTTTTTTATCTTCAACCGTTATTTTTTAATAGCCATTTAAATATTTTACATCTATATATATATAAAAGAAAGTCGAGTTATGTTAGTTACACTGATAATAACTCGAGAACGGCTCATCAGATTGTTATGAAATTTTACAAGTGTATTCTACCGGACTGGGAATAGACATAACTCTGAATTCATGCCCGTACGTCATAAAGTGGCTTGCCCCCCCTGATATATTTTTTAAATTTTTTGACAAACCGTTTTTTCTTAATTTTGTATGATGTAGAAGCAAAAGATACATGCAATCCTAAATTTTCACTTCTTTATCTTCAACCGTTATTTTTTAATAGCCATTTAAATATTTTACATCTATATATATAAAAGAAAGTCGAGTTATGTTAGTTACACTGATAATAACTCGAGAACGGCTCATCAGATTGTTATGAAATTTTACAAGTGTATTCTACCGGACTGGGAATAGGCATAATTCTGAATTCATGCCCGTACGTCATAAAGGGGCTTGCCCCCCCTGATATATTTTTTAAATTTTTTGACAAACCGTTTTTTCTTAATTTTGTATGATGTAGAAGCAAAACATACATACAATCCTAAATTTTCATTTTTTATCTTCAACCGTTATTTTTTAATAGCGATTTAAATATTTTACATCTATATATTAGAAAGTCGAGTTATGTTAGTTACACTGATAATAACTCGAGAACGGCCCATCAGATTGTTATGAAATTTTACAAGTGTATTCTACCGGACTGGGAATAGGCATAACTCTGAATTCATGCCCGTACGTCATAAAGGGGCTTGCCCCCCTGATATATTTTTTTAATTTTTTGACAAACCGGTTTTTCTTAATTTTGTATGATGTAGAAGCAAAAGATACATACAATCCTAAATTTTCACTTTTTTATCTTCAACCGTTATTTTTTAATAGCCATTTAAATATTTTACATCTATATGTATAAAAGAAAGTCGAGTTATGTTAGTTACACTGATAATAACTCGAGAACGGCTCATCGGATTGTTATGAAATTTTACAAGTGTATTCTACCGGACTGGGAATAGGCATAACTCTGAATTCATGCCCGTACGTCATAAAGGGGCTTGCCCCACCTGATATATTTTTTAATTTTTTGACAAACCGTTTTTTCTTAATTTTGTATGATGTAGAAGCAAAAGATACATACAATCCTAAATTTTCACTTCTTTATCTTCAACCGTTATTTTTTAATAGCCATTTAAATATTTTACATCTATATATATAAAAGAAAGTCGAGTTATGTTAGTTACACTGATAATAACTCGAGAACGGCTCATCAGATTGTTATGAAATTTTACAAGTGTATTCTACCGGACTGGGAATAGGCATAACTCTGAATTCATGCCCGTACGTCATAAAGGGGCTTGCCCCCCCTGATATATTTTTTAAATTTTTTGACAAACCGTTTTTTCTTAATTTTGTATGATGTAGAAGCAAAAGATACATACAATCCTAAATTTTCACTTTTTTATCTTCAACCTTTATTTTTAATAGCCATTTAAATATTTTACATCTATATATATAAAAGAAAGTCGAGTTATGTTAGTTACACTGATAATAACTCGAGAACGGCTCATCAGATTGTTATGAAATTTTACAAGTGTATTCTACCGGACTGGGAATAGGCATAACTCTGAATTCATGCCCGTACGTCATAAAGGGGCTTGCCCCCCCTGATATATTTTTTTAATTTTTTGACAAACCGTTTTTTCGTAATTTTTTATGATGTAGAAGCAAAAGATACATACAATCTTAAATTTTCACTTTTTTATCTTCAACCGTTATTTTTTAATAGCCATTTAAATATTTTACATCTATATATATATAAAAGAAAGTCGAGTTATGTTAGTGACACTGATAATAACTCGAGAACGGCTCATCAGATTGTTATGAAATTTTACAAGTGTATTCTACCGGACTGGGAATAGGCATAACTCTGAATTCATGCCCGTACGTCATAAAGGGGCTTGCCCCCCCTGATATATTTTTTTAATTTTTTGACAAACCGTTTTTTCTTAATTTTGTATGATGTAGAAGCAAAAGATACATACAATCCTAAATTTTCACTTTTTTATCTTCAACCGTTATTTTTTAATAGCCATTTAAATATTTTACATCTATATATATAAAAGAAAGTCGAGTTATGTTAGTTACACTGATAATAACTCGAGAACGGCTCATCAGATTGTTATGAAATTTTACAAGTGTATTCTACCGGACTGGGAATAGGCATAACTCTGAATTCATGCCCGTACGTCATAAAGGGGCTTGCCCCCCCTGATATATTTTTTTAATTTTTTGACAAACCGTTTTTTCTTAATTTTGTATGATGTAGAAGCAAAGGATACATACAATCCTAAATTTTCACTTTTTTACCTTCAACCGTTATTTTTTAATAGCCATTTAAATATTTTACATCTATATAAAAGAAAGTCGAGTTATGTTAGTTACACTGATAATAACTCGAGAACGGCTCATCAGATTGTTATGAAATTTTACAAGTGTATTCTACCGGACTGGGAATAGGCATAACTCTGAATTCATGCCCGTACGGCATAAAGGGGCTTGCCCCCCCTGATATATATTTTTAATTTTTTGACAAACCGTTTTTCGTAATTTTTTATGATGTAGAAGCAAAAGATACATACAATCCTAAATTTTCACTTTTTTATCTTCAACCGTTATTTTTTAATAGCCATTTAAATATTTTACATCTATATATATATAAAAGAAAGTCGAGTTATGTTAGTGACACTGATAATAACTCGAGAACGGCTCATCAGATTTTTATGAAATTTTACAAGTGTATTCTACCGGACTGGGAATAGGCATAACTCTGAATTCATGCCCGTACGTCATAAAGGGGCTTGCCCCCCCTGATATATTTTTTTAATTTTTTGACAAACCGTTTTTTCTTAATTTTGTATGATGTAGAAGCAAAAGATACATACAATCCTAAATTTTCACTTTTTTATCTTCAACCGTTATTTTTTAATAGCCATTTAAATATTTTACATCTATATATATAAAAGAAAGTCGAGTTATGTTAGTTACACTGATAATAACTCGAGAACGGCTCATCAGATTGTTATGAAATTTTACAAGTGTATTCTACCGGACTGGGGATAGGCATAACTCTGAATTCATGCCCGTACGTCATAAAGGGGCTTGCCCCCCCTGATATATTTTTTAAATTTTTTGACAAACTGTTTTTTCTTAATTTTTTATGATGTAGAAGCAAAAGATACATACAATCCTAAATTTTCACTTTTTTATCTTCAACCGTTATTTTTTAATAGCCATTTAAATATTTTACATCTATATATATATAAAAGAAAGTCGAGTTATGTTAGTTACACTGATAATAACTCGGGAACGGCTCATCAGATTTTTATGAAATTTTACAAGTGTATTCTACCGGACTGGGAATAGGCATAAATCTGAATTCATGCCCGTACGTCATAAAGGGGCTTGTCCCCCCTGACATATTTTTTTAAATTTTTGACAAACCGTTTTTTCTTAATTTTGTATGATGTAAAAGCAAAAGATACATACAATCCTAAATTTTCACTTTTTTATCTTCAACCGTTATTTTTTAATAGCCATTTAAATATTTTACATCTATATATATAAAAGAAAGTCGAGTTATGTTAGTTACACTGATAATAACTCGAGAACGGCTCATCAGATTGTTATGAAATTTTACAAGTGTATTCTACCGGACTGGGAGTAGGCATAACTCTGAATTCATGCCCGTACGTCATAAAGGGGCTTGCCCCCCTGATATATTTTTTTAATTTTTTGACAAACCGTTTTTTCTTAATTTTGTATGATGTAGAAGCAAAAGATACATACAATCCTAAATTTTCACTTTTTTATCTTCAACCGTTATTTTTTAATAGCCATTTAAATATTTTACATCTATATATATATAAAAGAAAGTCGAGTTATATTAGTTACACTGATAATAACTCGAGAACGGCTCATCAGATTGTTATGAAATTTTACAAGTGTATTCTACCGGACTGGGAATAGGCATAACTCTGAATTCATGCCCGTACGTCATAAAGGGGCTTGCCCCCCTGATATATTTTTTTAATTTTTTGACAAACCGTTTTTTCTTAATTTTGTATGATGTAGAAGCAAAAGATACATACAATCCTAAATTTTCACTTTTTTATCTTCAACCGTTATTTTTTAATAGCCATTTAAATATTTTACATCTATATATATAAAAGAAAGTCGAGTTATGTTAGTTACACTGATAATAACTCGAGAACGGCTCATCAGATTGTTATGAAATTTTACAAGTGTATTCTACCGGACTGGGAATAGACATAACTCTGAATTCATGCCCGTACGTCATAAAGTGGCTTGCCCCCCCTGATATATTTTTTAAATTTTTTGACAAACCGTTTTTTCTTAATTTTGTATGATGTAGAAGCAAAAGATACATACAATCCTAAATTTTCACTTTTTTATCTTCAACCGTTATTTTTTAATAGCCATTTAAATATTTTACATCTATATATATAAAAGAAAGTCGAGTTATGTTAGTTACACTGATAATAACTCGAGAACGGCTCATCAGATTGTTATGAAATTTTACAAGTGAATTCTACCGGACTGGGAATAGGCATAACTCTGAATTCATGCCCGTACATCGTAAAGGGGCTTGCCCCCCCTGATATTTTTTTTTAATTTTTTGACAAACCGTTTTTTCTTAATTTTGTATGATGTAGAAGCAAAAGATACATACAATCCTAAATTTTCACTTTTTTATCTTCAACCGTTATTTTTTAATAGCCATTTAAATATTTTACATCTATATATATATAAAAGAAAGTCGAGTTATGTTAGTTACACTGATAATAACTCGTGAACGGCTCATCAGATTGTTATGAAATTGTACAAGTGTATTCTACCGGACTGGGAATAGGCATAACTCTGAATTCATGCCCGTACGTCATAAAGGGGCTTGCCCCCCCTGATATATTTTTTTAATTTTTTGACATACCGTTTTTTCTTAATTTTGTATGATGTAGAAGCAAAAGATACATACAATCCTAAATTTTCACTTTTTTATCTTCAACCGTTATTTTTTAATAGCCATTTAAATATTTTACATCTATATATATAAAAGAAAGTCGAGTTATGTTAGTTACACTGATAATAACTCGAGAACGGCTCATCAGATTGTTATGAAATTTTACAAGTGTATTCTACCGGACTGGGAATAGGCATAACTCTGAATTCATGCCCGTACGTCATAAAGGGGCTTGCCCCCCCTGATATATTTTTTAAATTTTTTGACAAACTGTTTTTTCTTAATTTTTTATGATGTAGAAGCAAAAGATACATACAATCCTAAATTTTCACTTTTTTATCTTCAACCGTTATTTTTTAATAGCCATTTAAATATTTTACATCTATATATATAAAAGAAAGTCGAGTTATGTTAGTTACACTGATAATAACTCGGGAACGGCTCATCAGATTGTTATGAAATTTTACAAGTGTATTCTACCGGACTGGGAATAGGCATAAATCTGAATTCATGCCCGTACGTCATAAAGGGGCTTGCCCCCCCTGACATATTTTTTTAATTTTTTGACAAACAGTTTTTTCTTAATTTTGTATGCTGTAGAAGCAAAACATACATACAATCCTAAATTTTCACTTTTTTATCTTCAACCGTTATTTTTTAATAGCCATTTAAATATTTTACATCTATATATATATAAAAGAAAGTCGAGTTATGTTAGTTACACTGATAATAACTCGAAAACGGCTCATCAGATTGTTATGAAATTTTACAAGTGTATTCTACCGGACTGGGAATAGGCATAACTCTGAATTCATGCCCGTACGTCATAAAGGGGCTTGCCCCCCTGATATATTTTTTTAATTTTTTGACAAACCGTTTTTTCTTAATTTTGTATGATGTAGAAGCAAAAGATACATACAATCCTAAATTTTCACTTTTTTATCTTCAACCGTTATTTTTTAATAGCCATTTAAATATTTTACATCTATATATATAAAAGAAAGTCGAGTTATGTTAGTTACACTGATAATAACTCGAGAACGGCTCATCAGATTGTTATGAAATTTTACAAGTGTATTCTACCGGACTGGGAATAGACATAACTCTGAATTCATGCCCGTACGTCATAAAGGGGCTTGCCCCCCTGATATATTTTTTTAATTTTTTGACAAACCGTTTTTTCTTAATTTTGTATGATGTAGAAGCAAAAGATACATACAATCCTAAATTTTCACTTTTTTATCTTCAACCGTTATTTTTTAATAGCCATTTAAATATTTTACATCTATATATATAAAAGAAAGTCGAGTTATATTAGTTACACTGATAATAACTCGAGAACGGCTCATCAGATTGTTATGAAATTTTACAAGTGTATTCTACCGGACTGGGAATAGGCATAACTCTGAATTCATGCCCGTACGTCATAAAGGGGCTTGCCCCCCCTGATATATTTTTTTAATTTTTTGACAAACCGTTTTTCTTAATTTTGTATGATGTAGAAGCAAAAGATACATACAATTCTAAATTTTCACTTTTTTATCTTCAACCGTTATTTTTTAGTAGCCATTTAAATATTTTACATCTATATATATAAAAGAAAGTCGAGTTATGTTAGTTACACTGATAATAACTCGAGAACGGCTCATCAGATTGTTATGAAATTTTACAAGTGTATTCTACCGGACTGGGAATAGGCATAACTCTGAATTCATGCCCGTACGTCATAAAGGGGCTTGCCCCCCCTGATATATTTTTTTAATTTTTTGACAAATCGTTTTTTCTTAATTTTTTATGATGTAGAAGCAAAAGATACATACAATCCTAAATTTTCACTTTTTTATCTTCAACCGTTATTTTTTAATAGCCATTTAAATATTTTACATCTATATATATATATATATATATATATACAGGGTGGTGAATCGGAAAACGGGCCATAGGAAACTCAATGTAAAATTTTAAACTGTTGAATTCCTGCTTCCCTAATTATGTTACATCAAAAGTCATGAGAAGTTATTTGTAGAGGATTGAAATCTGTATTAAAAACAGAAGTTACAATTGTTCTACGATTTAAACACATTCCAAAATTTTGAAAAATATAATGTATTTATGTGTGGGCATCTTAGGCCACACGTTACTATTTAACTGACAGTGAGCACACTATTGACTGAAGAAAATATCTTTATTATTAATACTTTCTCCTTAACTGAGCGTATCTGATCAACTTTATTGTGTTTTAAACAATAAATGATAAAATAAATAAAAAAATTGACAGTTCAAATTGTTAATATAATAAATTCATTGTCACCGAATGCAATCTTATACACATTATTGCACTGTGTGTGGCGTAACTTTGGCGTATTTCTCTGAAAATTGTATTATATTTTTACAAAACTTTGAATAATTATTGTTCGTAGAACAATATTAACAGTTGTTTTCAATACAGATTTCAATTCTCTACAAATAGTTTCTTATGACTTTTGCTGTAAAATAATTAGGGAAGCAGGAATTTAACAGTTTAGAATTTTACATTGAGTTTCCTATGGCCCGTGTTCCAATTCACCACCCGGTATATATATAAAAGAAAGTCGAGTTATGTTAGTTACACTCATAATAACTCGAGAACGGCTCATCAGATTGTTATGAAATTTTACAAGTGTATTCTACCGGACTGGGAATAGGCACAACTCTGAATTCATGCCCGTACGTCATAAAGGGGCTTGCCCCCCCTGATATATTTTTTTAATTTTTTGACAAACCGTTTTTTCTTAATTTTGTATGATGTAGAAGCAAAAGATACATACAATCCTAAATTTTCACTTTTTTATCTTCAACCGTTATTTTTTAATAGCCATTTAAATATTTTACATCTATATATATAAAAGAAAGTCGAGTTATGTTAGTTACACTGATAATAACTCGAGAACGGCTCATCAGATTGTTATGAAATTGTACAAGTGTATTCTACCGGACTGGGAATAGGCATAACTCTGAATTCATGCCCGTACGTCATAAAGGGGCTGGCCCCCCCTGACATATTTTTTTAATTTTTTGACAAACCGTTTTTTCTTAATTTTGTATGATGTAGAAGCAAAAGATACATACAATCCTAAATTTTCACTTTTTTATCTTCAACCGTTATTTTTTAATAGCCATTTAAATATTTTACATCTATATATATAAAAGAAAGTCGAGTTATGTTAGTTACACTGATAATAACTCGAGAACGGCTCATCAGATTGTTATGAAATTGTACAAGTGTATTCTACCGGACTGGGAATAGGCATAACTCTGAATTCATGCCCGTACGTCATAAAGGGGCTTGCCCCCCTGATATATTTTTTTAATTTTTTGACAAACCGTTTTTTCGTAATTTTGTATGATGTAGAAGCAAAAGATACATACAATCCTAAATTTTCACTTTTTTATCTTCAACCGTTATTTTTTAATAGCCATTTAAATATTTTACATCTATATATATATAAGAAAGTCGAGTTATGTTAGTTACACTGATAATAACTCGAGAACGGCTCATCAGATTGTTATGAAATTTTACAAGTGTATTCTACCGGACTGGGAATAGGCATAACACTGAATTTATGCCCGTACGTCATAAAGGGGCTTGCCCCCCCTGATATATTTTTTAAATTTTTTGACAAACTGTTTTTTCTTAATTTTTTATGATGTAGAAGCAAAAGATACATACAATCCTAAATTTTCACTTTTTTATCTTCAACCGTTATTTTTTAATAGCCATTTAAATATTTTACATCTATATATATAAAAGAAAGTCGAGTTATGTTAGTTACACTGATAATAACTCGGGAACGGCTCATCAGATTTTTATGAAATTTTACAAGTGTATTCTACCGGACTGGGAATAGGCATAAATCTGAATTCATGCCCGTACGTCATAAAGGGGCTTGCCCCCCCTGACATATTTTTTTAAATTTTTGACAAACCGTTTTTTCTTAATTTTGTATGATGTAGAAGCCAAAGATACATACAATCCTAAATTTTCACTTTTTTATCTTCAACCGTTATTTTTTAATAGCCATTTAAATATTTTACATCTATATATATAAAAGAAAGTCGAGTTATGTTAGTTACACTGATAATAACTCGAGAACGGCTCATCAGATTGTTATGAAATTTTACAAGTGTATTCTACCGGACTGGGAGTAGGCATAACTCTGAATTCATGCCCGTACGTCATAAAGGGGCTTGCCCCCCTGATATATTTTTTTAATTTTTTGACAAACCGTTTTTTCTTAATTTTGTATGATGTAGAAGCAAAAGATACATACAATCCTAAATTTTCACTTTTTTATCTTCAACCGTTATTTTTTAATAGCCATTTAAATATTTTACATCTATATATATAAAAGAAAGTCGAGTTATATTAGTTACACTGATAATAACTCGAGAACGGCTCATCAGATTGTTATGAAATTTTACAAGTGTATTCTACCGGACTGGGAATAGGCATAACTCTGAATTCATGCCCGTACGTCATAAAGGGGCTTGCCCCCCCTGATATATTTTTTTAATTTTTTGACAAACCGTTTTTTCTTAATTTTGTATGATGTAGAAGCAAAAGATACATACAATCCTAAATTTTCACTTTTTTATCTTCAACCGTTATTTTTTAATAGCCATTTAAATATTTTACATCTATACATATAAAAGAAAGTCGAGTTATGTTAGTTACACTGATAATAACTCGAGAACGGCTCATCAGATTGTTATGAAATTTTACAAGTGTATTCTACCGGACTGGGAATAGACATAACTCTGAATTCATGCCCGTACGTCATAAAGTGGCTTGCCCCCCCTGATATATTTTTTAAATTTTTTGACAAACCGCTTTTTCTTAATTTTGTATGATGTAGAAGCAAAAATACAAACAATCCTAAATTTTCACTTTTTTATCTTTGACCGTTATTTTTTAATAGTCATTAAAATATTTTACATCTATATATACAGAGTTGGGCTAAAGAATGGAACCAAGCAAATATCTTTGAAACGAAAAGAACAATCTTTTTGAAACTTTGCATGCAAGTACAGTGACGCAAAACGCATCTGTTGCTATACTTTTTGTTACTAGTTCACTTCCGGTTTCACCGGAAATACCCTTAACTTATTTATTTTAAATGGGACACCCTGTATATTTTTGCAGATTTTGAAAGAACTTATTATTTTTAATTCATACATACCAAATTTAGAAGAAAAAAATAGTTAAAAAGTGTCTGTAGATAATTTTTTGTATTAAAAATAAACGCGTACTATTGTCCATACTATAGACTAAAACTATTGTTGTATTTATTTGAATTTAGCATAGTAGGTAACTGTTACTGAACTAATTGACAGAAATAAGTTCTATTCAAAATGGTTCATTTAAGTGAAAGAGATCGCATTGAAATATTATATTGGTCATGGTGATCGTGTTAGAACTCATGACGAGGTGTGTAATATTTTTAATGAATTGAACGAAGTTATTAAACAAATATTGCAATTGATTTAGAGGAATCACCTCAAACTATCATTTTCAACATTTTAAATGATTTTTTTTTATTTTTATTATCGTTGGTCTAACGTAAATAAATTAACCTACTTTTTAACTGTAAAGAGATTTATTTCTTGTTTTAATAGTTTTTTCTTCCAAACTTGGTATTTATGAATTACAAATAAAAAGTTCTTTCAAAATCTGCAAAAATATACAGGGTGTCCCATTTAAAGTAAATAAGTTAAGGGTATTTCCGGTGAAACCGGAAGTGAACTAGTAACAAAAAGTATAGCAACAGATGCGTTTTGCGTCACTGTACTTGCATGCAAAGTTTCAAAAATATTGGTCTTTTCGTTTCAAAGATATTTGCTTGGTTCCATTCTTTAGCCCAACTCTGTATATATAAAAGAAAGTCGAGTTATGTTAGTTACACTGATAATAAATCGAGAACGGCTCATCAGATTGTTATGAAATTTTACAAGTGAATTCTACCGGACTGGGAATAGGCATAACTCTGAATTCATGCCCGTACATCGTAAAGGGGCTTGCCCCCCCTGATATTTTTTTTTAATTTTTTGACAAACCGTTTTTTCTTAATTTTTTATGATGTAGAAGCAAAAGATACATACAATCCTAAATTTTCACTTTTTTATCTTCAACCGTTATTTTTTAATAGCCATTTAAATATTTTACATCTATATATATAAAAGAAAGTCGAGTTATGTTAGTTACACTGATAATAACTCGAGAACGGCTCATCAGATTGTTATGAAATTGTACAAGTGTATTCTACCGGACTGGGAATAGGCATAACTCTGAATTCATGCCCGTACGTCATAAGGGGGCTTGCCCCCCCTGATATATTTTTTTAATTTTTTGACATACCGTTTTTTCTTAATTTTGTATGATGTAGAAGCAAAAGATACATACAATCCTAAATTTTCACTTTTTTATCTTCAACCGTTATTTTTTAATAGCCATTTAAATATTTTACATCTATATATATAAAAGAAAGTCGAGTTATGTTAGTTACACTGATAATAACTCGAGAACGGCTCATCAGATTGTTATGAAATTTTACAAGTGTATTCTACCGGACTGGGAATAGGCATAACTCTGAATTCATGCCCGTACGTCATAAAGGGGCTTGCCCCCCCTGATATATTTTTTAAATTTTTTGACAAACTGTTTTTTCTTAATTTTTTATGATGTAGAAGCAAAAGATACATACAATCCTAAATTTTCACTTTTTTATCTTCAACCGTTATTTTTTAATAGCCATTTAAATATTTTACATCTATATATATAAAAGAAAGTCGAGTTATGTTAGTTACACTGATAATAACTCGGGAACGGCTCATCAGATTGTTATGAAATTTTACAAGTGTATTCTACCGGACTGGGAATAGGCATAAATCTGAATTCATGCCCGTACGTCATAAAGGGGCTTGCCCCCCCTGACATATTTTTTTAATTTTTTGACAAACAGTTTTTTCTTAATTTTGTATGATGTAGAAGCAAAACATACATACAATCCTAAATTTTCAGTTTTTTATCTTCAACCGTTATTTTTTAATAGCCATTTAAATATTTTACATCTATATATATATATATATATAAAAGAAAGTCGAGTTATGTTAGTTACACTGATAATAACTCGAAAACGGCTCATCAGATTGTTATGAAATTTTACAAGTGTATTCTACCGGACTGGGAATAGGCATAACTCTGAATTCATGCCCGTACGTCATAAAGGGGCTTGCCCCCCTGATATATTTTTTTAATTTTTTGACAAACCGTTTTTTCTTAATTTTGTATGATGTAGAAGCAAAAGATACATAAAATCCTAAATTTTCACTTTTTTATCTTCAACCGTTATTTTTTAATAGCCATTTAAATATTTTACATCTATATGTATAAAAGAAAGTCGAGTTATGTTAGTTACACTGATAATAACTCGAGAACGGCTCATCAGATTGTTATGAAATTTTACAAGTGTATTCTACCGGACTGGGAATAGGCATAACTCTGAATTCATGCCCGTACGTCATAAAGGGGCTTGCCCCCTGATATATTTTTTTAATTTTTTGACAAACCGTTTTTTCTTAATTTTGTATGATGTAGAAGCAAAAGATACATACAATCCTAAATTTTCACTTTTTTATCTTCAACCGTTATTTTTTAATAGCCATTTAAATATTTTACATCTATATATATAAAAGAAAGTCGAGTTATATTAGTTACACTGATAATAACTCGAGAACGGCTCATCAGATTGTTATGAAATTTTACAAGTGTATTCTACCGGACTGGGAATAGGCATAACTCTGAATTCATGCCCGTACGTCATAAAGGGGCTTGCCCCCCCTGATATATTTTTTTAATTTTTTGACAAACCGTTTTTTCTTAATTCTGTATGATGTAGAAGCAAAAGATACATACAATTCTAAATTTTCACTTTTTTATCTTCAACCGTTATTTTTTAATAGCCATTTAAATATTTTACATCTATATATATAAAAGAAAGTCGAGTTATGTTAGTTACACTGATAATAACTCGAGAACGGCTCATCAGATTGTTATGAAATTTTACAAGTGTATTCTACCGGACTGGGAATAGGCATAACTCTGAATTCATGCCCGTACGTCATAAAGGGGCTTGCCCCCCCTGATATATTTTTTTAATTTTTTGACAAATCGTTTTTTCTTAATTTTTTATGATGTAGAAGCAAAAGATACATACAATCCTAAATTTTCACTTTTTTATCTTCAACCGTTATTTTTTAATAGCCATTTAAATATTTTACATCTATATATATATATATATATATATATATATATATATATATATATATATATATATATATAAAAGAAAGTCGAGTTATGTTAGTTACACTGATAATAACTCGAGAACGGCTCATCAGATTGTTATGAAATTCTACAAGTGTATTCTACCGGACTGGGAATAGGCACAACTCTAAATTCATGCCCGTACGTCATAAAGGGGCTTGCCCCCCCTGATATATTTTTTTAGTTTTTTGACAAACCGTTTTTTCTTAATTTTGTATGATGTAGAAGCAAAAGATACATACAATCCTATATTTTCACTTTTTTATCTTCAACCGTTATTTTTTAATAGCCATTTAAATATTTTACATCTATATATATAAAAGAAAGTCGAGTTATGTTAGTTACACTGATAATAACTCGAGAACGGCTCATCAGATTGTTATGAAATTTTACAAGTGTATTCTACCGGACTGGAAATAGGCATAACTCTGAATTCACGCCCGTACGTCATAAAGGGGCTTGCCCCCCTGATATATTTTTTTAATTTTTTGACAAACCGTTTTTTCTTAATTTTGTATGATGTAGAAGCAAAAGATACATACAATCCTAAATTTTCACTTTTTTATCTTCAACCGTTATTTTTTAATAGCCATTTAAATATTTTACATCTATATATATAAAAGAAAGTCGAGTTATGTTAGTTTCACTGATAATAACTCGAGAACGGCTCATCAGATTGTTATGAAATTTTACAAGTGTATTCTACCGGACTGGGAATAGACATAACTCTGAATTCATGCCCGTACGTCATAAAGTGGCTTGCCCCCCCTGATATATTTTTTAAATTTTTTGACAAACCGTTTTTTCTTAATTTTGTATGATGTAGAAGCAAAAGATACATACAATCCTAAATTTTCACTTTTTTATCTTTAACCGTTATTTTTTAATAGCCATTTAAATATTTTACATCTATATATATAAAAGAAAGTCGAGTTATGTTAGTTACACTGATAATAACTCGAGAACGGCTCATCAGATTGTTATGAAATTTTACAAGTGAATTCTACCGGACTGGGAATAGGCATAACTCTGAATTCATGCCCGTACATCGTAAAGGGGCTTGCCCACCCTGATATTTTTTTTTAATTTTTTGACAAACCGTTTTTTCTTAATTTTTTATGATGTAGAAGCAAAAGATACATACAATCCTAAATTTTCACTTTTTTATCTTCAACCGTTATTTTTTAATAGCCATTTAAATATTTTACATCTATATATATAAAAGAAAGTCGAGTTATGTTAGTTACACTGATAATAACTCGAGAACGGCTCATCAGATTGTTATGAAATTGTACAAGTGTATTCTACCGGACTGGGAATAGGCATAACTCTGAATTCATGCCCGTACGTCATAAGGGGGCTTGCCCCCCCTGATATATTTTTTTAATTTTTTGACATACCGTTTTTTCTTAATTTTGTATGATGTAGAAGCAAAAGATACATACAATCCTAAATTTTCACTTTTTTATCTTCAACCGTTATTTTTTAATAGCCATTTAAATATTTTACATCTATATATATAAAAGAAAGTCGAGTTATGTTAGTTACACTGATAATAACTCGAGAACGGCTCATCAGATTGTTATGAAATTTTACAACTGTATTCTACCGGACTGGGAATAGGCATAACTCTGAATTCATGCCCGTACGTCATAAAGGGGCTTGCCCCTCCTGATATATTTTTTAAATTTTTTGACAAACTGTTTTTTCTTAATTTTTTATGATGTAGAAGCAAAAGATACATACAATCCTAAATTTTCACTTTTTTATCTTCAACCGTTATTTTTTAATAGCCATTTAAATATTTTACATCTATATATATAAAAGAAAGTCGAGTTATGTTAGTTACACTGATAATAACTCGGGAACGGCTCATCAGATTGTTATGAAATTTTACAAGTGTATTCTACCGGACTGGGAATAGGCATAAATCTGAATTCATGCCCGTACGTCATAAAGGGGCTTGCCCCCCCTGACATATTTTTTTAATTTTTTGACAAACAGTTTTTTCTTAATTTTGTATGATGTAGAAGCAAAACATACATACAATCCTAAATTTTCAGTTTTTTATCTTCAACCGTTATTTTTTAATAGCCATTTAAATATTTTACAGCTATATATATATATATATATATATATATATATATATATATATATATATATATATATATATATATATATATATAAAAGAAAGTCGAGTTATGTTAGTTACACTGATAATAACTCGAAAACGGCTCATCAGATTGTTATGAAATTTTACAAGTGTATTCTACCGGACTGGGAATAGGCATAACTCTGAATTCATGCCCGTACGTCATAAAGGGGCTTGCCCCCCTGATATATTTTTTTAATTTTTTGACAAACCGTTTTTTCTTAATTTTGTATGATGTAGAAGCAAAAGATACATACAATCCTAAATTTTCACTTTTTTATCTTCAACCGTTATTTTTTAATAGCCATTTAAATATTTTACATCTATATGTATAAAAGAAAGTCGAGTTATGTTAGTTACACTGATAATAACTCGAGAACGGCTCATCAGATTGTTATGAAATTTTACAAGTGTATTCTACCGGACTGGGAATAGGCATAACTCTGAATTCATGCCCGTACGTCATAAAGGGGCTTGCCCCCCTGATATATTTTTTTAATTTTTTGACAAACCGTTTTTTCTTAATTTTGTATGATGTAGAAGCAAAAGATACATACAATCCTAAATTTTCACTTTTTTATCTTCAACCGTTATTTTTTAATAGCCATTTAAATATTTTACATCTATATATATAAAAGAAAGTCGAGTTATATTAGTTACACTGATAATAACTCGAGAACGGCTCATCAGATTGTTATGAAATTTTACAAGTGTATTCTACCGGACTGGGAATAGGCATAACTCTGAATTCATGCCCGTACGTCATAAAGGGGCTTGCCCCCCCTGATATATTTTTTTAATTTTTTGACAAACCGTTTTTTCTTAATTCTGTATGATGTAGAAGCAAAAGATACATACAATTCTAAATTTTCACTTTTTTATCTTCAACCGTTATTTTTTAATAGCCATTTAAATATTTTACATCTATATATATAAAAGAAAGTCGAGTTATGTTAGTTACACTGATAATAACTCGAGAACGGCTCATCAGATTGTTATGAAATTTTACAAGTGTATTCTACCGGACTGGGAATAGGCATAACTCTGAATTCATGCCCGTACGTCATAAAGGGGCTTGCCCCCCCTGATATATTTTTTTAATTTTTTGACAAATCGTTTTTTCTTAATTTTTTATGATGTAGAAGCAAAAGATACATACAATCCTAAATTTTCACTTTTTTATCTTCAACCGTTATTTTTTAATAGCCATTTAAATATTTTACATCTATATATATATATATATATATATATATATATATATATATATATATATATATATATATATATATATATATAAAAGAAAGTCGAGTTATGTTAGTTACACTGATAATAACTCGAGAACGGCTCATCAGATTGTTATGAAATTCTACAAGTGTATTCTACCGGACTGGGAATAGGCACAACTCTGAATTCATGCCCGTACGTCATAAAGGGGCTTGCCCCCCCTGATATATTTTTTTAGTTTTTTGACAAACCGTTTTTTCTTAATTTTGTATGATGTAGAAGCAAAAGATACATACAATCCTATATTTTCACTTTTTTATCTTCAACCGTTATTTTTTAATAGCCATTTAAATATTTTACATCTATATATATAAAAGAAAGTCGAGTTATGTTAGTTACACTGATAATAACTCGAGAACGGCTCATCAGATTGTTATGAAATTTTACAAGTGTATTCTACCGGACTGGAAATAGGCATAACTCTGAATTCACGCCCGTACGTCATAAAGGGGCTTGCCCCCCTGATATATTTTTTTAATTTTTTGACAAACCGTTTTTTCTTAATTTTGTATGATGTAGAAGCAAAAGATACATACAATCCTAAATTTTCACTTTTTTATCTTCAACCGTTATTTTTTAATAGCCATTTAAATATTTTACATCTATATATATAAAAGAAAGTCGAGTTATGTTAGTTTCACTGATAATAACTCGAGAACGGCTCATCAGATTGTTATGAAATTTTACAAGTGTATTCTACCGGACTGGGAATAGGCATAACTCTGAATTCATGCCCGTACGTCATAAAGGGGCTTGCCCCCCCCTGATATATTTTTTTAATTTTTTGACAAACCGTTTTTTCTTAATTTTGTATGATGTAGAAGCAAAAGATACACACAATCCTAAATTTTCACTTTTTTTATCTTCAACCGTTATTTTTTAATAGCCATTTAAATATTTTACATCTGTATATATAAAAGAAAGTCGAGTTATGTTAGTTACACTGAAAATAACTCGAGAACGGCTCATCAGATTGTTATGAAATTTTACAAGTGTATTCTACCGGACTGGGAATAGGCATAACTCTGAATTCATGCCCGTACGTCATAAAGGGGCTTGCCCCCCTGATATATTTTTTAAATTTTTTGACAAACCGTTTTTTCTTAATTTTTTATGATGTAGAAGCAAAAGATACATACAATCCTAAATTTTCACTTTTTTATCTTCAGCCGTTATTTTTTAATAGCCATTTAAATATTTTACATCTATATATATAAAAAAAGTCGAGTTATGTTAGTTACACTGATAATAACTCGAGAACGGCTCATCAGATTGTTATGAAATTTTACAAGTGTATTCTACCGGACTGGGAATAGGCATAACTCTGAATTCATGCCCGTACGTCATAAAGGGGCTTGCCCCCCCCCTGATATATTTTTTTAATTTTTTGACAAACCGTTTTTTCTTAATTTTGTATGATGTAGAAGCAAAATATACATACAATCCTAAATTTTCGCTTTTTTATCTTCAACCGTTATTTTTTAATAGCCATTTAAATATTTTACATCTATATATTTAAAAGAAAGTCGAGTTATGTTAGTTACACTGATAATAACTCCAGAACGGCTCATCAGATCGTTATGAAATTTTACAAGTGTATTCTACCGGACTGGGAATAGGCATAACTCTGAATTCATGCCCGTACGTCATAAAGGGGCTTGCCCCCCCTGATATAATTTTTAAATTTTTTGACAAACCGTTTTTTCTTAATTTTGTATGATGTAGAAGCAAAAGATACATACAATCCTAAATTTTCACTTTTTTTATCTTCAACCGTTATTTTTTAATAGCCATTTAAATATTTTACATCTGTATATATAAAAGAAAGTCGAGTTATGTTAGTTACACTGATAATAACTCGAGAACGGCTCACCAGATTGTTATGAAATTTTACAAGTGTATTCTACCGGACTGGGAATAGGCATAACTCTGAATTCATGCCCGTACGTCATAAAGGGGCTTGCCCCCCCTGATATATTTTTTTAATTTTTTGACAAACCGTTTTTTCTTAATTTTGTATGATGTAGAAGCAAAAGATACATACAATCCTAAATTTTCACTTTTTATCTTCAACCGTTATTTTTTAATAGCCATTTAAATATTTTACATCTATATATATATAAAAGAAAGTCGAGTTATGTTAGTTACACTGAAAATAACTCGAGAACGGCTCATCAGATTGTTATGAAATTTTACAAGTGTATTCTACCGGACTGGGAATAGGCATAACTCTGAATTCATGCCCGTACGTCATAAAGGGGCTTGCCCCCCTGATATATTTTTTAAATTTTTTGACAAACCGTTTTTTCTTAATTTTTTATGATGTAGAAGCAAAAGATACATACAATCCTAAATTTTCACTTTTTTATCTTCAACCGTTATTTTTTAATAGCCATTTAAATATTTTACATCTATATATATAAAAAAAGTCGAGTTATGTTAGTTGCACTGATAATAACTCGAGAACGGCTCATCAGATTGTTATGAAATTTTACAAGTGTATTCTACCGGACTGGGAATAGGCATAAATCTGAATTCATGCCCGTACGTCATAAAGGGGCTTGCCCCCCCTGATATATTTCTTTAATTTTTTGACAAACCGTTTTTTCTTAATTTTGTATGATGTAGAAGCAAAACATACATACAATCCTAAATTTTCACTTTTTTATCTTCAACCGTTATTTTTTATTAGCCATTTAAATATTTTACATCTATATATATATATATATATATATATATATATATATATATATATATATATATATATATATATATAAAAGAAAGTCGAGTTATGTTAGTTACACTGATAATAACTCGAGAACGGCTCATCAGATTGTTATGAAATTTTACAAGTATATTCTACCGGACTGGGAATAGGCATAACTCTGAATTCATGCCCGTACGTCATAAAGGGGCTTGCCCCCCCTGATATAATTTTTAAATTTTTTGACAAACCGTTTTTTCTTAATTTTGTATGATGTAGAAGCAAAAGATACATACAATCCTAAATTTTCACTTTTTTTATCTTCAACCGTTATTTTTTAATAGCCATTTAAATATTTTACATATGTATATATAAAAAAAGTCGAGTTATGTTAGTTACACTGATAATAACTCGAGAACGGCTCATCAGATTGTTATGAAATTTTACAAGTGTATTCTACCGGACTGGGAATAGGCATAACTCTGAATTCATGCCCGTACGTCATAAAGGGGCTTGCCCCCCCCCTGATATATTTTTTTAATTTTTTGACAAACCGTTTTTTCTTAATTTTGTATGATGTAGAAGCAAAACATACATACAATCCTAAATTTTCACTTTTTTATCTTCAACCGTTATTTTTTATTAGCCATTTAAATATTTTACATCTATATATATATATATATATATATATATATATATATATATATATATATATATATATATATATATATATATATATATAAAAGAAAGTCGAGTTATGTTAGTTACACTGATAATAACTCGAGAACGGCTCATCAGATTGTTATGAAATTTTACAAGTATATTCTACCGGACTGGGAATAGGCATAACTCTGAATTCATGCCCGTACGTCATAAAGGGGCTTGCCCCCCTGATATATTTTTTAAATTTTTTGACAAACCGTTTTTTCTTAATTTTTTATGATGTAGAAGCAAAAGATACATACAATCCTAAATTTTCACTTTTTTATCTTCAGCCGTTATTTTTTAATAGCCATTTAAATATTTTACATCTATATATATAAAAAAAGTCGAGTTATGTTAGTTACACTGATAATAACTCGAGAACGGCTCATCAGATTGTTATGAAATTTTACAAGTGTATTCTACCGGACTGGGAATAGGCATAACTCTGAATTCATGCCCGTACGTCATAAAGGGGCTTGCCCCCCCCCTGATATATTTTTTTAATTTTTTGACAAACCGTTTTTTCTTAATTTTGTATGATGTAGAAGCAAAATATACATACAATCCTAAATTTTCGCTTTTTTATCTTCAACCGTTATTTTTTAATAGCCATTTAAATATTTTACATCTATATATTTAAAAGAAAGTCGAGTTATGTTAGTTACACTGATAATAACTCCAGAACGGCTCATCAGATCGTTATGAAATTTTACAAGTGTATTCTACCGGACTGGGAATAGGCATAACTCTGAATTCATGCCCGTACGTCATAAAGGGGCTTGCCCCCCCTGATATAATTTTTAAATTTTTTGACAAACCGTTTTTTCTTAATTTTGTATGATGTAGAAGCAAAAGATACATACAATCCTAAATTTTCACTTTTTTTATCTTCAACCGTTATTTTTTAATAGCCATTTAAATATTTTACATCTGTATATATAAAAGAAAGTCGAGTTATGTTAGTTACACTGATAATAACTCGAGAACGGCTCACCAGATTGTTATGAAATTTTACAAGTGTATTCTACCGGACTGGGAATAGGCATAACTCTGAATTCATGCCCGTACGTCATAAAGGGGCTTGCCCCCCCTGATATATTTTTTTAATTTTTTGACAAACCGTTTTTTCTTAATTTTGTATGATGTAGAAGCAAAAGATACATACAATCCTAAATTTTCACTTTTTATCTTCAACCGTTATTTTTTAATAGCCATTTAAATATTTTACATCTATATATATATAAAAGAAAGTCGAGTTATGTTAGTTACACTGAAAATAACTCGAGAACGGCTCATCAGATTGTTATGAAATTTTACAAGTGTATTCTACCGGACTGGGAATAGGCATAACTCTGAATTCATGCCCGTACGTCATAAAGGGGCTTGCCCCCCTGATATATTTTTTAAATTTTTTGACAAACCGTTTTTTCTTAATTTTTTATGATGTAGAAGCAAAAGATACATACAATCCTAAATTTTCACTTTTTTATCTTCAACCGTTATTTTTTAATAGCCATTTAAATATTTTACATCTATATATATAAAAAAAGTCGAGTTATGTTAGTTGCACTGATAATAACTCGAGAACGGCTCATCAGATTGTTATGAAATTTTACAAGTGTATTCTACCGGACTGGGAATAGGCATAAATCTGAATTCATGCCCGTACGTCATAAAGGGGCTTGCCCCCCCTGATATATTTCTTTAATTTTTTGACAAACCGTTTTTTCTTAATTTTGTATGATGTAGAAGCAAAACATACATACAATCCTAAATTTTCACTTTTTTATCTTCAACCGTTATTTTTTATTAGCCATTTAAATATTTTACATCTATATATATATATATATATATATATATATATATATATATATATATATATATATATATATATAAAAGAAAGTCGAGTTATGTTAGTTACACTGATAATAACTCGAGAACGGCTCATCAGATTGTTATGAAATTTTACAAGTATATTCTACCGGACTGGGAATAGGCATAACTCTGAATTCATGCCCGTACGTCATAAAGGGGCTTGCCCCCCCTGATATAATTTTTAAATTTTTTGACAAACCGTTTTTTCTTAATTTTGTATGATGTAGAAGCAAAAGATACATACAATCCTAAATTTTCACTTTTTTTATCTTCAACCGTTATTTTTTAATAGCCATTTAAATATTTTACATATGTATATAGGCATAACTCTGAATTCATGCCTGTACGTCATAAAGGGGCTTGCCCCCCCTGATATATTTTTTTAATTTTTTGACAAACCGTTTTTTCTTAATTTTGTATGATGTAGAAGCAAAAGATACATACAATCCTAAATTTTCACTTTTTATCTTCAACCGTTATTTTTTAATAGCCATTTAAATATTTTACATCTATATATATATAAAAGAAAGTCGAGTTATGTTAGTTACACTGAAAATAACTCGAGAACGGCTCATCAGATTGTTATGAAATTTTACAAGTGTATTCTACCGGACTGGGAATAGGCATAACTCTGAATTCATGCCCGTACGTCATAAAGGGGCTTGCCCCCCTGATATATTTTTTAAATTTTTTGACAAACCGTTTTTTCTTAATTTTTTATGATGTAGAAGCAAAAGATACATACAATCCTAAATTTTCACTTTTTTATCTTCAACCGTTATTTTTTAATAGCCATTTAAATATTTTACATCTATATATATAAAAGAAAGTCGAGTTATGTTAGTTACACTGATAATAACTCGAGAACGGCTCATCAGATTGTTATGAAATTTTACAAGTGTATTCTACCGGACTGGGAATAGGCATAAATCTGAATTCATGCCCGTACGTCATAAAGGGGCTTGCCCCCCCTGATATATTTTTTTAATTTTTTGACAAACCGTTTTTTCTTAATTTTGTATGATGTAGAAGCAAAACATACATACAATCCTAAATTTTCACTTTTTTATCTTCAATCGTTATTTTTTATTAGCCATTTAAATATTTTACATCTATATATATATATATATAAAAGAAAGTCGAGTTATGTTAGTTACACTGATAATAACTCGAGAACGGCTCATCAGATTGTTATGAAATTTTACAAGTGTATTCTACCGGACTGGGAATAGGCATAACTCTGAATTCATGCCCGTACGTCTTAAAGGGGCTTGCCCCCCTGATATATTTTTTTAATTTTTTGACAAACCGTTTTTTCTTAATTTTGTATGATGTAGAAGCAAAAGATACATACAATCCTAAATTTTCACTTTTTTATCTTCAACCGTTATTTTTTAATAGCCATTTCAATATTTTACATCTATATATATAAAAGAAAGTCGAGTTATGTTAGTTACACTGATAATAACTCGAGAACGGCTCATCAGATTGTTATGAAATTTTACAAGTGTATTCTACCGGACTGGGAATAGGCATAACTCTGAATTCATGCCCGTACGTCATAAAGGGGCTTGCCCCCCCTGATATATTTTTTTAATTTTTTGACAAACCGGTTTTTCTTAATTTTGTATGATGTAGAAGCAAAAGATACATACAATCCTAAATTTTCACTTTTTTATCTTCAACCATTATTTTTTAATAGCCATTTAAATATTTTACATCTATATACAGGGTGAGTTTTTAGTGCGGGATCGGTCGATAACTCCATTATGGTATAAAATATCGAGAAAAGTTATTTAAAAAAAATGTAGGCAATGATATTCTCCACGCTTGGAAAATATGTCCATTTCTACAGGGTGATCAGTAACTGCGTGGTATATCAAACATATAATTTTTTAAATGGGACACCCTATATATTTTTTCATATTTATATTCCCCTCATAATTCTTGTTCATATAATATATGGTTTTGCATTACTATACAGAGTATTTAACAAGTTATGGCCATTTTTATTTCGAAATCACTATGAGATTAACACCCTGTATATAAAGAAGTAATTTGTAGACAATAATTTGTTTTATGTAATAAGATAAACAATATACTGTAGTTTTTAAATTAAGTCCAATTCACATCATTGACGAATATTTGTATACAGGGTGAACTACAAAACCAAATTACGATTTTCTCTATTTTTTTAAATGGATTACCCTATATTTTATTTTTCAACATTATTGTATTTAATGTACTCTTTCATTTTTATATAGCATTCCCTATATCTAAACTGATTACTTTCCGAGATATTTTTAGTTTTCTTCAAATTTCGGGACTACGTTCAATTTTTCTAGTAGAAATAAGTTAGTATTGAGTGATAATTAAACAAAATTATTTTTATTAGATAAATAACTAACACAAAATATAAACCATAGCAATATGCAGTGAATATACCAATAAATGTGATATTAAGAAATTATCATATTTCCCTAATAGACAAGAATCGTAAAATTCCTATAAAAAAAACTTTGTATTGTATATAATAATATAACAAGATTATTTTTATTCAATAAATAACTTACATGAAACATAAATCAAAACAATATACAACTGATGTAACAGTTTTTAGATTAGTATATCAACAGCATTCTAAGCCAAGAATTTTTTAGTTGAACATTCATTTTTATGAGCACTTTTAAACTACAAAACAAAATTACGATTTTCTCAATTTTTTTTAAATAGATCACCCTATATTTTATTTTTTTTAAATATTGTATTTACGATACTCTTTCATTTTTATATAGCATCTCCTATACCTAAACTTATTAGTTTCTGAGATATTTTTAGTTTTCTTCATTTGCCGGGAATACATTCAAATCTTATAAATATAAATAACTTACATAACAAATAAGTATTAGGTAATAATATAACAAATATTTTCATTCAATAAATAACTAACAAAAAATAATAAACCATAACAAAATTTAATGAATGTACCAATTAATGTGATGTTAAGGATACAAGTCTAAAATAAATGTTGAAAATGACCACTTTCAACGACTATGCAATTTTGTAACCGATATTCAAATGACCGAGCCACATTTCTAACATTTTTGTAAGTCAATATTATTAAAAGCTTCTTTTATTCTATTTTTCATATCATTAAGCGTTGTTGGATGCTTCTGGTATACAAGGTTTTTTATATAGCCCCACTTGAAAAAAATCAATTTTGGAAGAACTGGAGCACCGTCGTATAAAAACCTCAACCGTCAAAAAATGTGGACCAATCATATAATCTGTAACAATATCACCTTAAACATTTATAGATCACCTAGCTTGAGTGTTAACAAAGTAGGGATTTCTTGATGCATACTAATGAAATTTAATATCAAAATTATATTATTAATAACTGCGGGTCACAATCTGCAATTAGGAATGTGTTACTAAAAATTTCTTGGCTTAAAATGCTGTTGATATAATAATCTAAAAACTATTAAATTAGTTGTATATTGTTTTGATTTATGTTTTGTGTGAGTTGTTTATTAAATAAAAATAATCTTGTAATTTTATTATACACAAGATACCTATATTTTTTTTTGTAGGAATTGTATGATTCTTGTATATTATGGAAATATGATAATTCCTTAATATCACATTTATTGATACATTCATTGCATATTGCTATGGTTTATATTTTGTGTTAGTTCTTTATTGAATAAAAATAATTTTGTTTAATTATCATTCAATACCAACTTATTTCTACTAGAAAAATTGAATGTATTCCCGAAAGTTGAAGAAAAATAAAAATATCTTCGAAAGTAATAAGTTTAGGTATAGGGAATGCTATATAAAAATGAAAGAGTATAATAAATACAATATTTTTGAAAAATAAAATATAGGGTGATCCATTTAAAAAAATAGAGAAAATCGTAATTTGGTTTTGTAGTTCACCCTGTATACAAACATTCGTCAATGATTTCAATTGGACTTAATTTAAAAACTACAGTATATTACTTATCTTACTACATAAAACAAATTATTGTCTATGAATTACTTCTTTATATACAGGGTGTTAATCTCATAGGGATTTCGAAATAAAAATGGTCATAACTTGTTAAATACTCTGTATAGTAATGCAAAACCCTATATTATATGAACAAGAATTATGAGGGGAATATAAATATGAAAAAATATATAGGGTGTCCCATTTAAAAAATTATATATTTGATATACCACGCTGTTATTAATCACCCTGTAGAAATGGACATATTTTCCAAGCGTGGAGAATATCATTGCCTACATTTTTTCTAAATAACTTTTTTCGATATTCTACACCGTAATGGAATTATCGACCGATCCCGCACTAAAAACTCACCCTGTATATAAAAGAAAGTCGAGTTATGTTAGTTACACTGATAATAACTCGAGAACGGCTCATCGGATGGTTATGAAATTTTACAAGTGTATTCTACCGGACTGGGAATAGGCATAACTCTGAATTCATGCCCGTACGTCATAAAGGGGCTTGCCCCCCCTGATATATTTTTTTACTTTTTTGACAAACCGTTTTTTCTTAATTTTGTATGATGTAGAAGCAAAAGATACATACAATCCTAAATTTTCACTTTTTTATCTTCAACCGCTATTTTTTAATAGCCATTTAAATATTTTACATCTATATATATATAAAAGAAAGTCGAGTTATGTTAATCACACTGATAATAACTCGAGAACGGCTCATCAGATTGTTATGAGATTTCACAAGTGTATTCTACCGGACTGGGAATAGGCATAACTCTGAATTCATGCCCGTGCGTCATAAAGGGGCTTGCCCCCCCTGATATATTTTTTTAATTTTTTGACAAACCGTTTTTTCTTAATTTTGTATGATGTAGAAGCAAAAGATACATACAATCCTAAATTTTCACTTTTTTATCTTCAACCGTTATTTTTTAATAGCCATTTAAATATTTTACATCTATATATATATATATATATATATATATATATAAAAGAAAGTCGAGTTATGTTAGTTACACTGATAATAACTCGAGAACGGCTCATCAGATTGTTACGAAATTTTACAAGTGTATTCTACCGGACTGGGAATAGGCATAACTCTGAATTCATGCCCGTACGTCATAAAGGGGCTTGCCCCCCCTGATATATTTTTTTAATTTTTTGACAAACCGTTTTTTCTTAATTTTGTATGATGTAGAAGCAAAAGATACATACAATCCTAAATTTTCACTTTTTTATCTTCAACCGTTATTTTTTAATAGCCATTTAAATATTTTACATCTATATATATAAAAGAAAGTCGAGTTATGTTAGTTACACTGATAATAACTCGAGAACGGCTCATCAGATTGTTATGAAATTTTACAAGTGTATTCTACCGGACTGGGAATAGGCATAACTCTGAATTCATGCCCGTACGTCATAAAGGGGCTTGCTCCCCCTGATATATTTTTTTAATATTTTGACAAACCGTTTTTTCTTAATTTTGTATGATGTAGAAGCAAAAGATACATACAATCCTAAATTTTCACTTTTTTATCTTCAACCGTTATTTTTTAATAGCCATTTAAATATTTTACATCTATATATATAAAAGAAAGTCGAGTTATGTTAGTTACACTGATAATAACTCGAGAACGGCTCATCAGATTGTTATGAAATTTTACAAGTGTATTCTACCGGACTGGGAATCGGCATAACTCTGAATTCATGCCCGTACGTCATAAAGGGGCTTGCCCCCCCTGATATATATTTTTTAATTTTTTGACAAACCGTTTTTTCTTAATTTTGTATGATGTAGAAGCAAAAGATACATACAATCCTAAATTTTCACTTTTTTATCTTCAACCGTTATTTTTTAATAGCCATTTAAATATTTTACATCTATATATATATATATATAAAAGGAAGTCGAGTTATGTTAGTTACACTGATAATAACTCGAGAACGGCTCATCAGATTGTTATGAAATTTTACAAGTGTATTCTACCGGACTGGGAATAGGCATAACTCTGAATTCATGCCCGTACGTCATAAAGGGGCTTGCCCCCCTGATATATTTTTTTAATTTTTTGACAAACCGTTTTTTCTTAATTTTTTATGATGTAGAAGCAAAAGATACATACAATCCTAAATTTTCACATTTTTATCTTCAACCGTTATTTTTTAATAGCCATTTAAATATTTTACATCTATATATATAAAAGAAAGTCGAGTTATGTTAGTTACACTGATAATAACTCGAGAACGGCTCATCAGAGTGTTATGAAATTTTACAAGTGTATTCTACCGGACCGGGAATAGGCATAACTCTGAATTCATACCCGTACGTCATAAAGGGGCTTGCCCCCCCTGATATATTTTGTTAATTTTTTGACAAACCGTTTTTTCTTAATTTTTTATGATGTAGAAGCAAAAGATACATACAATCCTAAATTTTCACTTTTTTATCTTCAACTGTTATTTTTTAATAGCCATTTAAATATTTTACATCTATATATATATATATATATATATATATATATATATATATATATATATATCTATATATATATATATATATATATCATAAAGGAGTACGACCGTCAATTCCAATATAACAAAGGAGCACTCGTAAGTGTAGGGTTTTATCGGTCAAGTGGGTGAAAAAAGAGACAAAGAATTCAGCTACTTCATCTATTTATTGAAGACGTTTCGTCTACTGCTCAGTAGACATCATCAGTTCATCTACAAAAAGAGTGTTATAAGAAACAACATCCAAAAGAGAGGTAAAAAAGCACTAGCGTTACCTTAAAAAGACATGTAGCAAAAGATAAGATGTACATAGTAAAAAAAAACCTTATCCATGAACCAATGTAATGTATAAGTATGTAACATTTAAGTGTATAGTTAATATTTAAAAACTTTAGTACAGCCAAAGACAAGACCATGTGGTAACAGTCACATATAAAAAACAAGTGGAAAAAAGCTGGCTTGCTTTTTTTCCAAAGTCAAGAATGAACCAAGAAAAAACCAGATTCACACTTCCAAAAATTTAGTAGTGTTTAAGCATACTTCATTTTAACCTTAGGCAACATCATTAAATGAATATAGTGCTAATATGCAACTTCGAAAATTTAAAGTTGAATAGTTACCAGCAGGTCATCCTAGCCCAACGGACACACAAAAGAAAATGGAGTTTGAATTATCAGGTGTAAACTGACATCTCGCCAAGAGGCAGGCAACCTTTAAAAAATTTTATAACAAAGAGTGACTGACAACTGCAGCGCAGCGCGGTAAAATTTAAATTGATGTATTTAAAACAGTTATAAAAGTGTTTAAAAAGTGAAAGTAATATCAAGAAGTAATCAAGGGATGTACCTTATACCTCGTAGACAAGAATCACAGTTTATTTTAAACAAGTGAGGGCACTTCACACAATTATATGGAAAAGTGCCTACGTTAGTACTGGTCATCCAGTTACTAACGAATATATAAGATAGTACAATAGTATAACTCCCATATATCGCAGCTCAAAATGCAAGAAAAAATATGCAATAATTTAAGAAAATTTATAAATCAGTTTAGCAAATTGTAATTTATAATTAATATCAATAATGCAAAATTTTATCCTATGGAAAATTTTAAATTGTTCAATCTATTAAGTAACTGTTATTATCAAAAAAAAAAAAGTGGGAAAAGCTTGAAAAAACCACCAAAAACTTTTTTACAATAAAATAATTTAAGTGTAATAACATCTACTGATTCCGCAAGATCAATATTAAAAGAAGTGGGAAAAGCCTGAAAACCACAAAAACTTTTTTTACAATATAATAATTTGAGTGTAATAATACCAACTAATTCTGCAAAATCAATGCATGGTATATTTGACTCAAGTTACTTCAGTAGGACCCTTGCAGATGTGGAAAATATATTGTCTCATGCAGACAATGCTGATCTTCTTTCCCTAAGGTCATCTTCTAACAACATTCTGTTGAATTATACCAACCGCCCTAGGCAATCCATTTCTGAAATTGATAAGATTTATAGGGAAACGGTATCGTTTTTAAAAACCCACCCTAATCTTCTCGTTCTCACCAGTGACAAAGGCAATGCCACTGTTCTTATGGATAAAGATCAATACATCAGCCTCAGTCAATCATTGTTAGATGACGTTAGGTACTACCAACCTCTTACTTCAAACCCCTGTTCAAAATTTTCTAACAAAATTAATAAATTCATTACTCACTTAAAAAATATTAAGATCATAGATCAAACTTTAGCTAAGTCATTACATAATTATGATGGTTATGCTCCAAGATTTTATTGTCTGCCCAAAATTCACAAGCCCACATTGAGCATGAGGCCTATTGTTTCCTCAATTAATTCACCTAATATACATATTGCTAAATTTTTGACTGATATCTTGTCAAAATCTTATAATTACAATAATGATTACAACATTGTTGACTCTTTTCAATTTAGTGAATTTATTAATGACTTGAAGCTACCACATGGTTATATTTTGGTGAGTTTTGATGTAGTTTCACTTTTTACTAACCTTCCCTTGGCTAGTGTCCTTACTTCACTAAGAAATCATTGGAATATTATCCAACCTAATTCTCCAGTTTCCTGGGAAGTGTTTGCAGAATTGCTCCAATTAGTGTTTGACACTAATTTTTTGGTCTTCAACGACAAATTTTATTTACAAATTTTTGGGACACCAATGGGTTCCTCGATTTCACCCATCCTAGTGAATTA
This sequence comes from Diabrotica virgifera virgifera, assembly GCF_917563875.1. NCBI lineage: Eukaryota > Metazoa > Arthropoda > Insecta > Coleoptera > Chrysomelidae > Diabrotica > Diabrotica virgifera. The sequence continues at coordinate 116,130,657 of NC_065448.1, forward strand.
TGTTTTGGATGATTTAGTTTCTGACCGGCTGGGTTATTTAGATTTTCAAGTTCCTTTTGTTAAACGTTATGTGGACGACCTATTACTAGCCTTACCACCAGACAAGACTCAGGCCACCTTGTCCATCTTCAATGGGTTTGATCCTCACTTGCAGTTCACATGTGAACTCGAGGACCCCAACAACCAGAGTATCCCCTTCTTGGACATGCGTGTCACTAGAAGTGGAGATAACACACTCTGTACAAGCTGGTATAGGAAACCAATGGCCTCTAATAGGTTTCTCAACTACCATTCTTGTCATCCTTTTAAATATAAAATAAATCTTATTAAAGCTTTAAGCTGCAGGCTACATAGGTTGACACATCCGGTTAATCGAAGGGAATCCCTTCTGTTACTCAGAAGTATATTGGTAGATAATTCCTACCCTTCATCCCTTATCAATAAATTTCTTTTTTCCCAAAGTTACGGTTCTTCTCTGAACGACATACCCAATGGTGACCAACTTAGATCAATATCGAATAATACTGTTAACATCACAATTCTGCCTACTACTAATCTTGGGACTCCTGTTTCCCAGTTTTCTTCACTTCCTTATTTTCCTCAGGTTACTGATAAACTTATTAAACTATATAAAAATAATAATATTCCTGTTAAGATTGCAATTAAGAACGCAAGATCAGTCAGAAATTTGTTCTCTAAGACTAAAACACCCTTGTCCCCTTTGGAACAGGTTAATGTGGTCTACCACATACCTTGTGCTGAATGTGACGCATGTTATGTAGGGCAGACAAAGCGAGCTTTAAAATCACGTTTAATTTCACACCGTAGTGATATCAATTTGAAAAAACCAACTTGTGCCTTAGCCCAACATGCAATAGATACAAAACATAAGGTGGACTTTGATGAAGCCAAGATCCTTTGCAATGAACGCAACCTGTCGAAAAGACAGTTCTTAGAGATGTGTTTCATATTAAAAACCTCTAATGTACTTAACAAGAGAACTGACATCAGTAACTTGAGTCAAATATACCATGCATTGATTTTGCAGAATTAGTTGGTATTATTACACTCAAATTATTATATTGTAAAAAAAGTTTTTGTGGTTTTCAGGCTTTTCCCACTTCTTTTAATATTGATCTTGCGGAATCAGTAGATGTTATTACACTTAAATTATTTTATTGTAAAAAAGTTTTTGGTGGTTTTTTCAAGCTTTTCCCACTTTTTTTTTTGATAATAACAGTTACTTAATAGATTGAACAATTTAAAATTTTCCATAGGATAAAATTTTGCATTATTGATATTAATTATAAATTACAATTTGCTAAACTGATTTATAAATTTTCTTAAATTATTGCATATTTTTTCTTGCATTTTGAGCTGCGATATATGGGAGTTATACTATTGTACTATCTTATATATTCGTTAGTAACTGGATGACCAGTACTAACGTAGGCACTTTTCCATATAATTGTGTGAAGTGCCCTCACTTGTTTAAAATAAACTGTGATTCTTGTCTACGAGGTATAAGGTACATCCCTTGATTACTTCTTGATATTACTTTCACTTTTTAAACACTTTTATAACTGTTTTAAATACATCAATTTAAATTTTACCGCGCTGCGCTGCAGTTGTCAGTCACTCTTTGTTATAAAATTTTTTAAAGGTTGCCTGCCTCTTGGCGAGATGTCAGTTTACACCTGATAATTCAAACTCCATTTTCTTTTGTGTGTCCGTTGGGCTAGGATGACCTGCTGGTAACTATTCAACTTTAAATTTTCGAAGTTGCATATTAGCACTATATTCATTTAATGATGTTGCCTAAGGTTAAAATGAAGTATGCTTAAACACTACTAAATTTTTGGAAGTGTGAATCTGGTTTTTTCTTGGTTCATTCTTGACTTTGGAAAAAAAGCAAGCCAGCTTTTTTCCACTTGTTTTTTATATGTGACTGTTACCACATGGTCTTGTCTTTGGCTGTACTAAAGTTTTTAAATATTAACTATACACTTAAATGTTACATACTTATACATTACATTGGTTCATGGATAAGGTTTTTTTTACTATGTACATCTTATCTTTTGCTACATGTCTTTTTAAGGTAACGCTAGTGCTTTTTTACCTCTCTTTTGGATGTTGTTTCTTATAACACTCTTTTTGTAGATGAACTGATGATGTCTACTGAGCAGTAGACGAAACGTCTTCAATAAATAGATGAAGTAGCTGAATTCTTTGTCTCTTTTTTCACCCACTTGACCGATAAAACCCTACACTTACGAGTGCTCCTTTGTTATATATATATATATATATATATATATATATATATATATATATATATATATATATATATATATATATATCTATATATATAAAAGAAAGTCGAGTTATGTTAGTTACACTGATAATAACTCGAGAACGGCTCATCAGATTGTTATGAAATTTTACAAGTGTATTCTACCGGACTGGGAATAGGCATAACTCTGAATTCATGCCCGTACGTCATAAAGGGGCTTGCCCCCCTGATATATTTTTTTAATTTTTTGACAAACCGTTTTTTCTTAATTTTTTTATGATGTAGAAGCAAAAGATACATACAATCCTAAATTTTCACTTTTTTATCTTCAACCGTTATTTTTTAATAGACATTTAAATATTTTACATCTATATATACAAAAGAAAGTCGAGTTATGTTAGTTACACTGATAATAACTCGAGAACGGCTCATCAGATTGTTATGAAATTTTACAAGTGTATTCTACCGGACTGGGAATAGGCATAACTCTGAATTCATGCCCGTACGTCATAAAGGGGCTTGCCCCCCCTGATATATTTTTTTAATTTTTTGACAAACCGTTTTTTCTTAATTTTGTATGATGTAGAAGCAAAAGATACATACAATCCTAAATTTTCACTTTTTTATCTTCAACCGTTATTTTTTAATAGCCATTTAAATATTTTACATCTATATATATAAAAGAAAGTCGAGTTATGTTAGTTACACTGATAATAACTCGAGAACGGCTCATCAGATTGTTATGAAATTTTACAAGTCTATTCTACCGGACTGGGAATAGGCATAACTCTGAATTCATGCCCGTACGTCATAAAGGGGCTTGCCCCCCTGATATATTTTTTTAATTTTTTGACAAACCGTTTTTTCTTAATTTTTTTATGATGTAGAAGCAAAAGATACATACAATCCTAAATTTTCACTTTTTTATCTTCAACCGTTATTTTTTAATAGACATTTAAATATTTTACATCTATATATACAAAAGAAAGTCGAGTTATGTTAGTTACACTGATAATAACTCGAGAACGGCTCATCAGATTGTTATGAAATTTTACAAGTGTATTCTACCGGACTGGGAATAGGCATAACTCTGAATTCATGCCCGTACGTCATAAAGGGGCTTGCCCCCCCTGATATATTTTTTTAATTTTTTGACAAACCGTTTTTTCTTAATTTTGTATGATGTAGAAGCAAAAGATACATACAATCCTAAATTTTCACTTTTTTATCTTCAACCGTTATTTTTTAATAGCCATTTAAATATTTTACATCTATATATATAAAAGAAAGTCGAGTTATGTTAGTTACACTGATAATAACTCGAGAACGGCTCATCAGATTGTTATGAAATTTTACAAGTGTATTCTACCGGACTGGGAATAGGCATAACTCTGAATTCATGCCCGTAAGTCATAAAGGGGCTTGCCCCCCCTGATATATTTTTTTAATTTTTTGACAAACCGTTTTTTCTTAATTTTTTATGATGTAGAAGCAAAAGATACATACAATCCTAAATTTTCACTTTTTTATCTTCAACCGTTATTTTTTAATAGCCATTTAAATATTTTACATCTATATATACAAAAGAAAGTCGAGTTATGTTAGTTACACTGATAATAACTCGAGAACGGCTCATCAGATTGTTATGAAATTTTACAAGTGTATTCTACCGGACTGGGAATAGGCATAACTCTGAATTCATGCCCGTACGTCATAAAGGGGCTTGCCCCCCCTGATATATTTTTTTAATTTTTTGACAAACCGTTTTTTCTTAATTTTGTATGATGTAGAAGCAAAAGATACATACAATCCTAAATTTTCACTTTTTTATCTTCAACCGTTATTTTTTAATAGCCATTTAAATATTTTACATCTATATATACAAAAGAAAGTCGAGTTATGTTAGTTACACTGATAATAACTCGAGAACGGCTCATCAGATTGTTATGAAATTTTACAAGTGTATTCTACCGGACTGGGAATAGGCATAACTCTGAATTCATGCCCGTACGTCATAAAGGGGCTTGCCCCCCCTGATATATTTTTTTAATTTTTTGACAAACTGTTTTTTCTTAATTTTGTATGATGTAGAAGCAAAAGATACATACAATCCCAAATTTTCACTTTTTTATCTTCAACCGTTATTTTTTAATAGCCATTTAAATATTTTACATCTATAATATATAAAAGAAAGTCGAGTTATGTTAGTTACACTGATAATAACTCGAGAACGGCTCATCAGATTGTTATGAAATTTTACAAGTGTATTCTACCGGACTGGAAATAGGCACAACTCTGAATTCATGCCCGTACGTCATAAAGGGGCTTGCCCCCCCTGATATATTTTTTTAATTTTTTGACAAACCGTTTTTTCTTAATTTTTTATGATGTAGAAGCAAAAGATACATACAATCCTAAATTTTCACTTTTTTATCTTCAACCGTTATTTTTTAATAGCCATTTAAATATTTTACATCTATATATACAAAAGAAAGTCGAGTTATGTTAGTTACACTGATAATAACTCGAGAACGGCTGATCAGATTGTTATGAAATTTTACAAGTGTATTCTACCGGACTGGGAACAGGCATAACTCTGAATTAATGCCCGTACGTCATAAAGGGGCTTGCCCCCCCTGATATATTTTTTTAATTTTTTGACAAACCGTTTTTTCTTAATTTTGTATGATGTAGAAGCAAAAGATACATACAATCCTAAATTTTCACTTTTTTATCTTCAACCGTTATTTTTTAATAGCCATTTAAATATTTTACATCTATATATATAAAAGAAAGTCGAGTTATGTTAGTTACACTGATAATAACTCGAGAACGGCTCATCAGATTGTTATGAAATTTTACAAGTGTATTCTACCGGACTGGGAATAGGCATAACTCTGAATTCATGCCCGTACGTCATAAAGGGGCTTGCCCCCCCTGATATATTTTTTTAATTTTTTGACAAACCGTTTTTTCTTAATTTTTTATGATGTAGAAGCAAAAGATACATACAATCCTAAATTTTCACTTTTTTATCTTCAACCGTTATTTTTTAATAGCCATTTAAATATTTTACATCTATATATACAAAAGAAAGTCGAGTTATGTTAGTTACACTGATAATAACTCGAGAACGGCTCATCAGATTGTTATGAAATTTTACAAGTGTATTCTACCGGACTGGGAATAGGCATAACTCTGAATTCATGCCCGTACGTCATAAAGGGGCTTGCCCCCCCCTGATATATTTTTTTAATTTTTTGACAAACCGTTTTTTCTTAATTTTGTATGATGTAGAAGCAAAAGATACATACAATCCTAAATTTTCACTTTTTTATCTTCAACCGTTATTTTTTAATAGCCATTTAAATATTTTACATCTATATATATAAAAGAAAGTCGAGTTATGTTAGTTACACTGATAATAACTCGAGAACGGCTCATCAGATTGTTATGAAATTTTACAAGTGTATTCTACCGGACTGGGAATAGGCATAACTCTGAATTCATGCCCGTACGTCATAAAGGGGCTTGCCCCCCCTGATATATTTTTTTAATTTTTTGACAAACCGTTTTTTCTTAATTTTTTATGATGTAGAAGCAAAAGATACATACAATCCTAAATTTTCACTTTTTTATCTTCAACCGTTATTTTTTAATAGCCATTTAAATATTTTACATCTATATATACAAAAGAAAGTCGAGTTATGTTAGTTACACTGATAATAACTCGAGAACGGCTCATCAGATTCTTATGAAATTTTACAAGTGTATTCTACCGGACTGGGAATAGGCATAACTCTGAATTCATGCCCGTACGTCATAAAGGGGCTTGCCCCCCCTGATATATTTTTTTAATTTTTTGACAAACCGTTTTTTCTTAATTTTGTATGATGTAGAAGCAAAAGATACATACAATCCTAAATTTTCACTTTTTTATCTTCAACCGTTATTTTTTAATAGCCATTTAAATATTTTACATCTATAATATATAAAAGAAAGTCGAGTTATGTTAGTTACACTGATAATAACTCGAGAACGGCTCATCAGATTGTTATGAAATTTTACAAGTGTATTCTACCGGACTGGAAATAGGCATAACTCTGAATTCATGCCCGTACGTGATAAAGGGGCTTGCCCCCCCCCCCTGATATATTTTTTTAATTTTTTGACAAACCGTTTTTTCTTAATTTTGTATGATGTAGAAGCAAAAGATACATACAATCCTAAATTTTCACTTTTTTATCTTCAACCGTTATTTTTTAATAGCCATTTAAATATTTTACATCTATATATATAAAAGAAAGTCGAGTTATGTTAGTTTCACTGATAATAACTCGAGAACGGCTCATCAGATTGTTATGAAATTTTACAAGTGTATTCTACCGGACTGGGAATAGGCATAACTCTGAATTCATGCCCGTACGTCATAAAGGGGCTTGCCCCCCCTGATATATTTTTTTAATTTTTTGACAAACCGTTTTTTCTTAATTTTTTATGATGTAGAAGCAAAAGATACATACAATCCTAAATTTTCACTTTTTTATCTTCAACCGTTATTTTTTAATAGCCATTTAAATATTTTACATCTATATATACAAAAGAAAGTCGAGTTATGTTAGTTACACTGATAATAACTCGAGAACGGCTCATCAGATTGTTATGAAATTTTACAAGTGTATTCTACCGGACTGGGAATAGGCATAACTCTGAATTCATGCCCGTACGTCATAAAGGGGCTTGCCCCCCCTGATATATTTTTTTAATTTTTTGACAAACCGTTTTTTCTTAATTTTGTATGATGTAGAAGCAAAAGATACATACAATCTTAAATTTTCACTTTTTTATCTTCAACCGTTATTTTTTAATAGCCATTTAAATATTTTACATCTATATATACAAAAGAAAGTCGAGTTATGTTAGTTACACTGATAATAACTCGAGAACGGCTCATCAGATTGTTATGAAACTTTACAAGTGTATTCTACCGGACTGGGAATAGGCATAACTCTGAATTCATGCCCGTACGTCATAAAGGGGCTTGCCCCCCCTGATATATTTTTTTAATTTTTTGACAAACCGTTTTTTCTTAATTTTGTATGATGTAGAAGCAAAAGATACATACAATCCTAAATTTTCACTTTTTTATCTTCAACCGTTATTTTTTAATAGCCATTTAAATATTTTACATCTATATATATAAAAGAAAGTCGAGTTATGTTAGTTACACTGATAATAACTCGAGAACGGCTCATCAGATTGTTATGAAATTTTACAAGTATATTCTACAGGACTGGGAATATGCATAACTCTGAATTCATGCCCGTACGTCATAAAGGGGCTTGCCCCCCCTGATATATTTTTTTAATTTTTTGACAAACCATTTTTTCTTAATTTTGTATGATGTAGAAGCAAAAGATACATACAATCCTAAATTTTCACTTTTTTATCTTCAACCGTTATTTTTTAATAGCCATTTAAATATTTTACATCTATATATATAAAAGAAAGTCGAGTTATGTTAGTTACACTGATAATAACTCGAGAACGGCTCATCAGATTGTTATGAAATTTTACAAGTGTATTCTACCGGACTGGGAATAGGCATAACTCTGAATTCATGCCCGTACGTCATAAAGGGGCTTGCCCCCCCTGATATATTTTTTTAATTTTTTGACAAACCGTTTTTTCTTAATTTTTTATGATGTAGAAGCAAAAGATACATACAAACCTAAATTTTCACTTTTTTATCTTCAACCGTTATTTTTTAATAGCCATTTAAATATTTTACATCTATATATACAAAAGAAAGTCGAGTTATGTTAGTTACACTGATAATAACTCGAGAACGGCTCATCAGATTGTTATGAAATTTTACAAGTGTATTCTACCGGACTGGGAATAGGCATAACTCTGAATTCATGCCCGTACGTCATAAAGGGGCTTGCCCACCCTGATATATTTTTTTAATTTTTTGACAAACCGTTTTTTCTTAATTTTGTATGATGTAGAAGCAAAAGATACATACAATCCTAAATTTTCACTTTTGTATCTTCAACCGTTATTTTTTAATAGCCATTTAAATATTTTACATCTATAATATATAAAAGAAAGTCGAGTTATGTTAGTTACACTGATAATAACTCGAGAACGGCTCATCAGATTGTTATGAAATTTTACAAGTGTATTCTACCGGACTGGAAATAGGCATAACTCTGAATTCATGCCCGTACGTCATAAAGGGGCTTGCCCCCCCTGATATATTTTTTTAATTTTTTGACAAACCGTTTTTTCTTAATTTTTTATGATGTAGAAGCAAAAGATACATACAATCCTAAATTTTCACTTTTTTATCTTCAACCGTTATTTTTTAATAGCCATTTAAATATTTTACATCTATATATACAAAAGAAAGTCGAGTTATGTTAGTTACACTGATAATAACTCGAGAACGGCTCATCAGATTGTTATGAAATTTTACAAGTGTATTCTACCGGACTGGGAATAGGCATAACTCTGAATTCATGCCCGTACGTCATAAAGGGGCTTGCCCCCCCTGATATATTTTTTTAATTTTTTGACAAACCGTTTTTTCTTAATTTTGTATGATGTAGAAGCAAAAGATACATACAATCCTAAATTTTCACTTTTTTATCTTCAACCGTTATTTTTTAATAGCCATTTAAATATTTTACATCTATATATATAAAAGAAAGTCGAGTTATGTTAGTTACACTGATAATAACTCGAGAACGGCTCATCAGATTGTTATGAAATTTTACAAGTGTATTCTACCGGACTGGGAATAGGCATAACTCTGAATTCATGCCCGTACGTCATAAAGGGGCTTGCCCCCCCTGATATATTTTTTTAATTTTTTGACAAACCGTTTTTTCTTAATTTTTTATGATGTAGAAGCAAAAGATACATACAATCCTAAATTTTCACTTTTTTATCTTCAACCGTTATTTTTTAATAGCCATTTAAATATTTTACATCTATATATACAAAAGAAAGTCGAGTTATGTTAGTTACACTGATAATAACTCGAGAACGGCTCATCAGATTGTTATGAAATTTTACAAGTGTATTCTACCGGACTGGGAATAGGCATAACTCTGAATTCATGCCCGTACGTCATAAAGGGGCTTGCCCCCCCTGATATATTTTTTTAATTTTTTGACAAACCGTTTTTTCTTAATTTTGTATGATGTAGAAGCAAAAGATACATACAATCCTAAATTTTCACTTTTTTATCTTCAACCGTTATTTTTTAATAGCCATTTAAATATTTTACATCTATAATATATAAAAGAAAGTCGAGTTATGGTAGTTACACTGATAATAACTCGAGAACGGCTCATCAGATTGTTATGAAATTTTACAAGTGTATTCTACCGGACTGGAAATAGGCATAACCCTGAATTCATGCCCGTACGTCATAAAGGGGCTTGCCCCCCCTGATACGTTTTTTTAATTTTTTGACAAACCGTTTTTTCTTAATTTTGTATGATGTAGAAGCAAAAGATACATACAATCCTAAATTTTCACTTTTTTATCTTCAACCGTTATTTTTTAATAGCCATTTAAATATTTTACATCTATATATACAAAAGAAAGTCGAGTTATGTTAGTTACACTGATAATAACTCGAGAACGGCTCATCAGATTGTTATGAAACTTTACAAGTGTATTCTACCGGACTGGGAATAGGCATAACTCTGAATTCATGCCCGTACGTCATAAAGGGGCTTGCCCCCCCTGATATTTTTTTTTAATTTTTTGACAAACCGTTTTTTCTTAATTTTGTATGATGTAGAAGCAAAAGATACATACAATCCTAAATTTTCACTTTTTTATCTTCAACCGTTATTTTTTAATAGCCATTTAAATATTTTACATCTATATATATAAAAGAAAGTCGAGTTATGTTAGTTACACTGATAATAACTCGAGAACGGCTCATCAGATTGTTATGAAATTTTACAAGTGTATTCTACAGGACTGGGAATATGCATAACTCTGAATTCATGCCCGTACGTCATAAAGGGGCTTGCCCCCCCTGATATATTTTTTTAATTTTTTGACAAACCATTTTTTCTTAATTTTGTATGATGTAGAAGCAAAAGATACCTACAATCCTAAATTTTCACTTTTTTATCTTCAACCGTTATTTTTTAATAGCCATTTAAATATTTTACATCTATATATATAAAAGAAAGTCGAGTTATGTTAGTTACACTGATAATAACTCGAGAACGGCTCATCAGATTGTTATGAAATTTTACAAGTGTATTCTACCGGACTGGGAATAGGCATAACTCTGAATTCATGCCCGTACGTCATAAAGGGGCTTGCCCCCCCTGATATATTTTTTTAATTTTTTGACAAACCGTTTTTTCTTAATTTTTTATGATGTAGAAGCAAAAGATACATACAATCCTAAATTTTCACTTTTTTATCTTCAACCGTTATTTTTTAATAGCCATTTAAATATTTTACATCTATATATACAAAAGAAAGTCGAGTTATGTTAGTTACACTGATAATAACTCGAGAACGGCTCATCAGATTGTTATGAAATTTTACAAGTGTATTCTACCGGACTGGGAATAGGCATAACTCTGAATTCATGCCCGTACGTCATAAAGGGGCTTGCCCACCCTGATATATTTTTTTAATTTTTTGACAAACCGTTTTTTCTTAATTTTGTATGATGTAGAAGCAAAAGATACATACAATCCTAAATTTTCACTTTTGTATCTTCAACCGTTATTTTTTAATAGCCATTTAAATATTTTACATCTATAATATATAAAAGAAAGTCGAGTTATGTTAGTTACACTGACAATAACTCGAGAACGGCTCATCAGATTGTTATGAAATTTTACAAGTGTATTCTACCGGACTGGAAATAGGCATAACTCTGAATTCATGCCCGTACGTCATAAAGGGGCTTGCCCCCCCTGATATATTTTTTTAATTTTTTGACAAACCGTTTTTTCTTAATTTTGTATGATGTAGAAGCAAAAGATACATACAATCCTAAATTTTCACTTTTTTATCTTCAACCGTTATTTTTTAATAGCCATTTAAATATTTTACATCTATAATATATAAAAGAAAGTCGAGTTATGGTAGTTACACTGATAATAACTCGAGAACGGCTCATCAGATTGTTATGAAATTGTACAAGTGTATTCTACCGGACTGGAAATAGGCATAACTCTGAATTCATGCCCGTACGTCATAAAGGGGCTTGCCCCCCCTGATATGTTTTTTTAATTTTTTGACAAACCGTTTTTTCTTAATTTTTTATGATGTAGAAGCAAAAGATACATACAATCCTAAATTTTCACTTTTTTATCTTCAACCGTTATTTTTTAATAGCCATTTAAATATTTTACATCTATATATACAAAAGAAAGTCGAGTTATGTTAGTTACACTGATAATAACTCGAGAACGGCTCATCAGATTGTTATGAAATTTTACAAGTGTATTCTACCGGACTGGGAATAGGCATAACTCTGAATTCATGCCCGTACGTCATAAAGGGGCTTGCCCCCCTTGATATATTTTTTAAATTTTTTGACAAACCGTTTTTTCTTAATTTTGTATGATGTAGAAGCAAAAGATACATACAATCCTAAATTTTCACTTTTTTATCTTCAACCGTTATTTTTTAATAGCCATTTAAATATTTTACATCTATATATATAAAAGAAAGTCGAGTTATGTTAGTTTCACTGATAATAACTCGAGAACGGCTCATCAGATTGTTATGAAATTTTACAAGTGTATACTACCGGACTGGGAATAGGCATAACTCTGAATTCATGCCCGTACGTCATAAAGGGGCTTGCCCCCCCTGATATATTTTTTTAATTTTTTGACAAACCGTTTTTTCTTAATTTTTTATGATGTAGAAGCAAAAGATACATACAATCCTACATTTTCACTTTTTTATCTTCAACCGTCATTTTTTAATAGCCATTTAAATATTTTACATCTATATATACAAAAGAAAGTCGAGTTATGTTAGTTACACTGATAATAACTCGAGAACGGCTCATCAGATTGTTATGAAATTTTACAAGTGTATTCTACCGGACTGGGAATAGGCATAACTCTGAATTCATGCCCGTACGTCATAAAGGGGCTTGCCCCCCCTGATATATTTTTTTAATTTTTTGACAAACCGTTTTTTCTTAATTTTGTATGATGTAGAAGCAAAAGATACATACAATCCTAAATTTTCACTTTTTTATCTTCAACCGTTATTTTTTAATAGCCATTTAAATATTTTACATCTATATATATAAAAGAAAGTCGAGTTATGTTAGTTACACTGATAATAACTCGAAAACGGCTCATCAGATTGTTATGAAATTTTACAAGTGTATTCTACCGGACTGGGAATAGGCATAACTCTGAATTCATGCCCGTACGTAATAAAGGGGCTTGCCCCCCCTGATATATTTTTTTAATTTTTTGACAAACCGTTTTTTCTTAATTTTGTATGATGTAGAAGCAAAAGATACATACAATCCTAAATTTTCACTTTTTTATCTTCAACCGTTATTTTTTAATAGCCATTTAAATATTTTACATCTATAATATATAAAAGAAAGTCGAGTTATGTTAGTTACACTGATAATAACTCGAGAACGGCTCATCAGATTGTTATGAAATTTTACAAGTGTATTCTACCGGACTGGAAATAGGCATAACTCTGAATTCATGCCCGTACGTCATAAAGGGGCTTGCCCCCCTGATATATTTTTTTAATTTTTTGACAAACCGTTTTTTCTTAATTTTTTATGATGTAGAAGCAAAAGATACATACAATCCTAAATTTTCACTTTTTTATCTTCAACCGTTATTTTTTAATAGCCATTTAAATATTTTACATCTATATATACAAAAGAAAGTCGAGTTATGTTAGTTACACTGATAATAACTCGAGAACGGCTCATCAGATTGTTATGAAATTTTACAAGTGTATTCTACCGGACTGGGAATAGGCATAACTCTGAATTCATGCCCGTACGTCATAAAGGGGCTTGCCCCCCTGATATATTTTTTTAATTTTTTGACAAACCGTTTTTTCTTAATTTTGTATGATGTAGAAGCAAAAGATACATACAATCCTAAATTTTCACTTTTTTATCTTCAACCGTTATTTTTTAATAGCCATTTAAATATTTTACATCTATATATATAAAAGAAAGTCGAGTTATGTTAGTTACACTGATAATAACTCGAGAACGGCTCATCAGATTGTTATGAAATTTTACAAGTGTATTCTACCGGACTGGGAATAGGCATAACTCTGAATTCATGCCCGTACGTCATAAAGGGGCTTGGCCCCCCTGATATATTTTTTTAATTTTTTGACAAACCGTTTTTTCTTAATTTTTTATGATGTAGAAGCAAAAGATACATACAATCCTAAATTTTCACTTTTTTATCTTCAACCGTTATTTTTTAATAGCCATTTAAATATTTTACATCTATATATACAAAAGAAAGTCGAGTTATGTTAGTTACACTGATAATAACTCGAGAACGGCTCATCAGATTGTTATGAAATTTTACAAGTGTATTCTACCGGACTGGGAATAGGCATAACTCTGAATTCATGCCCGTACGTCATAAAGGGGCTTGCCCCCCCTGATACATTTTTTTAATTTTTTGACAAACCGTTTTTTCTTAATTTTGTATGATGTAGAAGCAAAAGATACATACAATCCTAAATTTTCACTTTTTTATCTTCAACCGTTATTTTTTAATAGCCATTTAAATATTTTACATCTATATATATAAAAGAAAGTCGAGTTATGTTAGTTACACTGATAGTAACTCGAGAACGGCTCATCAGATTGTTATGAAATTTTACAAGTGTATTCTACCGGACTGGGAATAGGCATAACTCTGAATTCATGCCCGTACGTCATAAAGGGGCTTGCCCCCCCTGATATATTTTTTTAATTTTTTGACAAACCGTTTTTTCTTAATTTTTTATGATGTAGAAGCAAAAGATACATACAATCCTAAATTTTCACTTTTTTATCTTCAACCGTTATTTTTTAATAGCCATTTAAATATTTTACATCTATATATACAAAAGAAAGTCGAGTTATGTTAGTTACACTGATAATAACTCGAGAACGGCTCATCAGATTGTTATGAAATTTTACAAGTGTATTCTACCGGACTGGGAATAGGCATAACTCTGAATTCATGCCCGTACGTCATAAAGGGGCTTGCCCCCCCTGATATATTTTTTTAATTTTTTGACAAACCGTTTTTTCTTAATTTTGTATGATGTAGAAGCAAAAGATACATACAATCCTAAATTTTCACTTTTTTATCTTCAACCGTTATTTTTTAATAGCCATTTAAATATTTTACATCTATATATATATAAAAGAAAGTCGAGTTATGTTAGTTACACTGATAATAACTCGAGAACGGCTCATCAGATTGTTATGAAATTTTACAAGTGTATTCTACCGGACTGGGAATAGGCATAACTCTGAATTCATGCCCGTACGTCATAAAGGGGCTTGCCCCCCCTGATATATTTTTTTAATTTTTTGACAAACCGTTTTTTCTTAATTTTTTATGATGTAGAAGCAAAAGATACATACAATCCTAAATTTTCACTTTTTTATCTTCAACCGTTATTTTTTAATAGCCATTTAAATATTTTACATCTATATATACAAAAGAAAGTCGAGTTATGTTAGTTACACTGATAATAACTCGAGAACGGCTCATCAGATTGTTATGAAATTTTACAAGTGTATTCTACCGGACTGGGAATAGGCATAACTCTGAATTCATGCCCGTACGTCATAAAGGGGCTTGCCCCCCCTGATATATTTTTTTAATTTTTTGACAAACCGTTTTTTCTTAATTTTGTATGATGTAGAAGCAAAAGATACATACAATCCTAAATTTTCACTTTTTTATCTTCAACCGTTATTTTTTAATAGCCATTTAAATATTTTACATCTATAATATATAAAAGAAAGTCGAGTTATGTTAGTTACACTGATAATAACTCGAGAACGGCTCATCAGATTGTTATGAAATTTTACAAGTGTATTCTACCGGACTGGAAATAGGCATAACTATGAATTCATGCCCGTACGTCATAAAGGGGCTTGCCCCCCCTGATATATTTTTTTAATTTTTTGACAAACCGTTTTTTCTTAATTTTTTATGATGTAGAAGCAAAAGATACATATAATCCTAAATTTTCACTTTTTTATCTTCAACCGTTATTTTTTAATAGCCATTTAAATATTTTACATCTATATATACAAAAGAAAGTCGAGTTATGTTAGTTACACTGATAATAACTCGAGAACGGCTCATCAGATTGTTATGAAATTTTACAAGTGTATTCTACCGGACTGGGAATAGGCATAACTCTGAATTCATGCCCGTACGTCATAAAGGGGCTTGCCCCCCCTGATATATTTTTTTAATTTTTTGACAAACCGTTTTTTCTTAATTTTGTATGATGTAGAAGCAAAAGATACATACAATCCTAAATTTTCACTTTTTTATCTTCAACCGTTATTTTTTAATAGCCATTTAAATATTTTACATCTATATATATAAAAGAAAGTCGAGTTATGTTAGTTTCACTGATAATAACTCGAGAACGGCTCATCAGATTGTTATGAAATTTTACAAGTGTATTTTACCGGACTGGGAATAGGCATAACTCTGAATTCATGCCCGTACGTCATAAAGGGGCTTGCCCCCCCTGATATATTTTTTTAATTTTTTGACAAACCGTTTTTTCTTAATTTTTTATGATGTAGAAGCAAAAGATACATACAATCCTAAATTTTCACTTTTTTATCTTCAACCGTTATTTTTTAATAGCCATTTAAATATTTTACATCTATATATACAAAAGAAAGTCGAGTTATGTTAGTTACACTGATAATAACTCGAGAACGGCTCATCAGATTGTTATGAAATTTTACAAGTGTATTCTACCGGACTGGGAATAGGCATAACTCTGAATTCATGCCCGTACGTCATAAAGGGGCTTGCCCCCCCTGATATATTTTTAAATTTTTTGACAAACCGTTTTTTCTTAATTTTGTATGATGTAGAAGCAAAAGATACATACAATCCTAAATTTTCACTTTTTTATCTTCAACCGTTATTTTTTAATAGCCATTTAAATATTTTACATCTATATATATAAAAGAAAGTCGAGTTATGTTAGTTACACTGATAATAACTCGAGAACGGCTCATCAGATTGTTATGAAATTTTACAAGTGTATTCTACCGGACTGGGAATAGGCATAACTCTGAATTCATGCCCGTACGTCATAAAGGGGCTTGCCCCCCCTGATATATTTTTTTAATTTTTTGACAAACCGTTTTTTCTTAATTTTTTATGATGTAGAAGCAAAAGATACATACAATCCTAAATTTTCACTTTTTTATCTTCAACCGTTATTTTTTAATAGCCATTTAAATATTTTACATCTATATATACAAAAGAAAGTCGAGTTATGTTAGTTACACTGATAATAACTCGAGAACGGCTCATCAGATTGTTATGAAATTTTGCAAGTGTATTCTACCGGACTGGGAATAGGCATAACTCTGAATTCATGCCCGTACGTCATAAAGGGGCTTGCCCCCCCTGATATATTTTTTTAATTTTTTGACAAACCGTTTTTTCTTGATTTTGTATGATGTAGAAGCAAAAGATACATACAATCCTAAATTTTCACTTTTTTATCTTCAACCGTTATTTTTTAATAGCCATTTAAATATTTTACATCTATATATATATAAAAGAAAGTCGAGTTATGTTAGTTTCACTGATAATAACTCGAGAACGGCTCATCAGATTGTTATGAAATTTTACAAGTGTATTCTACCGGACTGGGAATAGGCATAACTCTGAATTCATGCCCGTACGTCATAAAGGGGCTTGCCCCCCCTGATATATTTTTTTAATTTTTTGACAAACCGTTTTTTCTTAATTTTTTATGATGTAGAAGCAAAAGATACATACAATCCTAAATTTTCACTTTTTTATCTTCAACCGTTATTTTTTAATAGCCATTTAAATATTTTACATCTATATATACAAAAGAAAGTCGAGTTATGTTAGTTACACTGATAATAACTCGAGAACGGCTCATCAGATTGTTATGAAATTTTACAAGTGTATTCTACCGGACTGGGAATAGGCATAACTCTGAATTCATGCCCGTACGTCATAAAGGGGCTTGCCCCCCCTGATATATTTTTTTAATTTTTTGACAAACCGTTTTTTCTTAATTTTGTATGATGTAGAAGCAAAAGATACATACAATCCTAAATTTTCACTTTTTTATCTTCAACCGTTATTTTTTAATAGCCATTTAAATATTTTACATCTATATATTATATAAAAGAAAGTCGAGTTATGTTAGTTACACTGATAATAACTCGAGAACGGCTCATCAGATTGTTATGAAATTTTACAAGTGTATTCTACCGGACTGGGAATAGGCATAACTCTGAATTCATGCCCGTACGTCATAAAGGGGCTTGCCCCCCCTGATATATTTTTTTAATTTTTTGACAAACCGTTTTTTCTTAATTTTTTATGATGTAGAAGCAAAAGATACATACAATCCTAAATTTTCACTTTTTTATCTTCAACCGTTATTTTTTAATAGCCATTTAAATATTTTACATCTATATATACAAAAGAAAGTCGAGTTATGTTAGTTACACTGATAATAACTCGAGAACGGCTCATCAGATTGTTATGAAATTTTACAAGTGTATTCTACCGGACTGGGAATAGGCATAACTCTGAATTCATGCCCGTACGTCATAAAGGGGCTTGCCCCCCCTGATATATTTTTTTAATTTTTTGACAAACCGTTTTTTCTTAATTTTGTATGATGTAGAAGCAAAAGATACATACAATCCTAAATTTTCACTTTTTTATCTTCAACCGTTATTTTTTAATAGCCATTTAAATATTTTACATCTATAATATATAAAAGAAAGTCGAGTTATGTTAGTTTCACTGATAATAACTCGAGAACGGCTCATCAGATTGTTATGAAATTTTACAAGTGTATTCTACCGGACTGGAAATAGGCATAACTCTGAATTCATGCCCGTACGTCATAAAGGGGCTTGCCCCCCCTGATATATTTTTTTAATTTTTTGACAAACCGTTTTTTCTTAATTTTTTATGATGTAGAAGCAAAAGATACATACAATCCTAAATTTTCACTTTTTTATCTTCAGCCGTTATTTTTTAATAGCCATTTAAATATTTTACATCTATATATACAAAAGAAAGTCGAGTTATGTTAGTTACACTGATAATAACTCGAGAACGGCTCATCAGATTGTTATGAAATTTTACAAGTGTATTCTACCGGACTGGGAATAGGCATAACTCTGAATTCATGCCCGTACGTCATAAAGGGGCTTGCCCCCCCCCTGATATATTTTTTTAATTTTTTGACAAACCGTTTTTTCTTAATTTTTTATGATGTAGAAGCAAAAGATACATACAACCCTAAATTTTCACTTTTTTATCTTCAACCGTTATTTTTTAATAGCCATTTAAATATTTTACATCTATATATACAAGAGAAAGTCGAGTTATGTTAGTTACACTGATAATAACTCGAGAACGGCTCATCAGATTGTTATGAAATTTTACAAGTGTATTCTACCGGACTGGGAATAGGCATAACTCTGAATTCATGCCCGTACGTCATAAAGGGGCTTGCCCCCCTGATATATTTTTTTAATTTCTTGACAAACCGTTTTTTCTTAATTTTGTATGATGTAGAAGCAAAAGATACATACAATCCTAAATTTTCACTTTTTTATCTTCAACCGTTATTTTTTAATAGCCATTTAAATATTTTACATCTATATATATAAAAGAAAGTCGAGTTATGTTAGTTACACTGATAATAACTCGAGAACGGCTCATCAGATTGTTATGAAATTTTACAAGTGTATTCTACCGGACTGGGAATAGGCATAACTCTGAATTCATGCCCGTACGTAATAAAGGGGCTTGCCCCCCCTGATGTATTTTTTTAATTTTTTGACAAACCGTTTTTTCTTAATTTTTTATGATGTAGAAGAAAAAGATACATACAATCCTAAATTTTCACTTTTTTATCTTCAACCGTTATTTTTTAATAGCCATTTAAATATTTTACATCTATATATACAAAAGAAAGTCGAGTTATGTTAGTTACACTGATAATAACTCGAGAACGGCTCATCAGATTGTTATGAAATTTTACAAGTGTATTCTACCGGACTGGGAATAGGATAACTCTGAATTCATGCCCGTACGTCATAAAGGGGCTTGCCCCCCCTGATATATTTTTTTAATTTTTTGACAAACCGTTTTTTCTTAATTTTGTATGATGTAGAAGCAAAAGATACATACAATCCTAAATTTTCACTTTTTTATCTTCAACCGTTATTTTTTAATAGCCATTTAAATATTTTACATCTATATATATAAAAGAAAGTCGAGTTATGTTAGTTACACTGATAATAACTCGAGAACGGCTCATCAGATTGTTATGAAATTTTACAAGTGTATTCTACCGGACTGGGAATAGGCATAACTCTGAATTCATGCCCGTACGTCATAAAGGGGCTTGCCCCCCCTGATATATTTTTTTAATTTTTTGACAAACCGTTTTTTCTTAATTTTGTATGATGTAGAAGCAAAAGATACATACAATCCTAAATTTTCACTTTTTTATCTTCAACCGTTATTTTTTAATAGCCATTTAAATATTTTACATCTATATATATAAAAGAAAGTCGAGTTATGTTAGTTTCACTGATAATAACTCGAGAACGGCTTATCAGATTGTTATGAAATTTTACAAGTGTATTCTACCGGACTGGGAATAGGCATAACTCTGAATTCATGCCCGTACGTCATAAAGGGGCTTGCCCCCCCTGATATATTTTTTTAATTTTTTGACAAACCGTTTTTTCTTAATTTTTTATGATGTAGAAGCAAAAGATACATACAATCCTAAATTTTCACTTTTTTATCTTCAACCGTTATTTTTTAATAGCCATTTAAATATTTTACATCTATATATACAAAAGAAAGTCGAGTTATGTTAGTTACACTGATAATAACTCGAGAACGGCTCATCAGATTGTTATGAAATTTTACAAGTGTATTCTACCGGACTGGGAATAGGCATAACTCTGAATTCATGCCCGTACGTCATAAAGGGGCTTGCCCCCCCTGATATATTTTTTAAATTTTTTGACAAACCGTTTTTTCTTAATTTTGTATGATGTAGAAGCAAAAGATACATACAATCCTAAATTTTCACTTTTTTATCTTCAACCGTTATTTTTTAATAGCCATTTAAATATTTTACATCTATATATATAAAAGAAAGTCGAGTTATGTTAGTTACACTGATAATAACTCGAGAACGGCTCATCAGATTGTTATGAAATTTTACAAGTGTATTCTACCGGACTGGGAGTAGGCATAACTCTGAATTCATGCCCGTACGTCATAAAGGGGCTTGCCCCCCCTGATATATTTTTTTAATTTTTTGACAAACCGTTTTTTCTTAATTTTTTATGATGTAGAAGCAAAAGATACATACAATCCTAAATTTTCACTTTTTTATCTTCAACCGTTATTTTTTAATAGCCATTTAAATATTTTACATCTATATATACAAAAGAAAGTCGAGTTATGTTAGTTACACTGATAATAACTCGAGAACGGCTCATCAGATTGTTATGAAATTTTGCAAGTGTATTCTACCGGACTGGGAATAGGCATAACTCTGAATTCATGCCCGTACGTCATAAAGGGGCTTGCCCCCCCTGATATATTTTTTTAATTTTTTGACAAACCGTTTTTTCTTAATTTTGTATGATGTAGAAGCAAAAGATACATACAATCCTAAATTTTCACTTTTTTATCTTCAACCGTTATTTTTTAATAGCCATTTAAATATTTTACATCTATATAAATAAAAGAAAGTCGAGTTATGTTAGTTTCACTGATAATAACTCGAGAACGGCTCATCAGATTGTTATGAAATTTTACAAGTGTATTCTACCGGACTGGGAATAGGCATAAATCTGAATTCATGCCCGTACGTCATAAAGGGGCTTGCCCCCCCTGATATATTTTTTTAATTTTTTGACAAACCGTTTTTTCTTAATTTTTTATGATGTAGAAGCAAAAGATACATACAATCCTAAATTTTCACTTTTTTATCTTCAACCGTTATTTTTTAATAGCCATTTAAATATTTTACATCTATATATACAAAAGAAAGTCGAGTTATGTTAGTTACACTGATAATAACTCGAGAACGGCTCATCAGATTGTTATGAAATTTTACAAGTGTATTCTACCGGACTGGGAATAGGCATAACTCTGAATTCATGCCCGTACGTCATAAAGGGGCTTGCCCCCCCTGATATATTTTTTTAATTTTTTGACAAACCGTTTTTTCTTAATTTTGTATGATGTAGAAGCAAAAGATACATACAATCCTAAATTTTCACTTTTTTATCTTCAACCGTTATTTTTTAATAGCCATTTAAATATTTTACATCTATATATATAAAAGAAAGTCGAGTTATGTTAGTTACACTGATAATAACTCGAGAACGGCTCATCAGATTGTTATGAAATTTTACAAGTGTATTCTACCGGACTGGGAATAGGCATAACTCTGAATTCATGCCCGTACGTCATAAAGGGGCTTGCCCCCCCTGATATATTTTTTTAATTTTTTGACAAACCGTTTTTTCTTAATTTTTTATGATGTAGAAGCAAAAGATACATACAATCCTAAATTTTCACTTTTTTATCTTCAACCGTTATTTTTTAATAGCCATTTAAATATTTTACATCTATATATACAAAAGAAAGTCGAGTTATGTTAGTTACACTGATAATAACTCGAGAACGGCTCATCAGATTGTTATGAAATTTTACAAGTGTATTCTACCGGACTGGGAATAGGCATAACTCTGAATTCATGCCCGTACGTCATAAAGGGGCTTGCCCCCCCTGATATATTTTTTAAATTTTTTGACAAACCGTTTTTTCTTAATTTTGTATGATGTAGAAGCAAAAGATACATACAATCCTAAATTTTCACTTTTTTATCTTCAACCGTTATTTTTTAATAGCCATTTAAATATTTTACATCTATAATATATAAAAGAAAGTCGAGTTATGTTAGTTTCACTGATAATAACTCGAGAACGGCTCATCAGATTGTTATGAAATTTTACAAGTGTATTCTACCGGACTGGAAATAGGCATAACTCTGAATTCATGCCCGTACGTCATAAAGGGGCTTGCCCCCCCTGATATATTTTTTTAATTTTTTGACAAACCGTTTTTTCTTAATTTTTTATGATGTAGAAGCAAAAGATACATACAATCCTAAATTTTCACTTTTTTATCTTCAGCCGTTATTTTTTAATAGCCATTTAAATATTTTACATCTATATATACAAAAGAAAGTCGAGTTATGTTAGTTACACTGATAATAACTCGAGAACGGCTCATCAGATTGTTATGAAATTTTACAAGTGTATTCTACCGGACTGGGAATAGGCATAACTCTGAATTCACGCCCGTACGTCATAAAGGGGCTTGCCCCCCCTGATATATTTTTTTAATTTTTTGACAAACCGTTTTTTCTTAATTTTGTATGATGTAGAAGCAAAAGATACATACAATCCTAAATTTTCACTTTTTTTATCTTCAACCGTTATTTTTTAATAGCCATTTAAATATTTTACATCTATATATATAAAAGAAAGTCGAGTTATGTTAGTTTCACTGATAATAACTCGAGAACGGCTCATCAGATTGTTATGAAATTTTACAAGTGTATTCTACCGGACTGGGAATAGGCATAACTCTGAATTCATGCCCGTACGTCATAAAGGGGCTTGCCCCCCCCCTGATATATTTTTTTAATTTTTTGACAAACCGTTTTTTCTTAATTTTTTATGATGTAGAAGCAAAAGATACATACAACCCTAAATTTTCACTTTTTTATCTTCAACCGTTATTTTTTAATAGCCATTTAAATATTTTACATCTATATATACAAAAGAAAGTCGAGTTATGTTAGTTACACTGATAATAACTCGAGAACGGCTCATCAGATTGTTATGAAATTTTACAAGTGTATTCTACCGGACTGGGAATAGGCATAACTCTGAATTCATGCCCGTACGTCATAAAGGGGCTTGCCCCCCCTGATATATTTTTTTAATTTTTTGACAAACCGTTTTTTCTTAATTTTGTATGATGTAGAAGCAAAAGATACATACAATCCTAAATTTTCACTTTTTTATCTTCAACCGTTATTTTTTAATAGCCATTTAAATATTTTACATCTATATATATAAAAGAAAGTCGAGTTATGTTAGTTACACTGATAATAACTCGAGAACGGCTCATCAGATTGTTATGAAATTTTACAAGTGTATTCTACCGGACTGGGAATAGGCATAACTCTGAATTCATGCCCGTACGTAATAAAGGGGCTTGCCCCCCCTGATATATTTTTTTAATTTTTTGACAAACCGTTTTTTCTTAATTTTTTATGATGTAGAAGAAAAAGATACATACAATCCTAAATTTTCACTTTTTTATCTTCAACCGTTATTTTTTAATAGCCATTTAAATATTTTACATCTATATATACAAAAGAAAGTCGAGTTATGTTAGTTACACTGATAATAACTCGAGAACGGCTCATCAGATTGTTATGAAATTTTACAAGTGTATTCTACCGGACTGGGAATAGGCATAACTCTGAATTCATGCCCGTACGTCATAAAGGGGCTTGCCCCCCCTGATATATTTTTTTAATTTTTTGACAAACCGTTTTTTCTTAATTTTGTATGATGTAGAAGCAAAAGATACATACAATCCTAAATTTTCACTTTTTTATCTTCAACCGTTATTTTTTAATAGCCATTTAAATATTTTACATCTATATATATAAAAGAAAGTCGAGTTATGTTAGTTACACTGATAATAACTCGAGAACGGCTCATCAGATTGTTATGAAATTTTACAAGTGTATTCTACCGGACTGGGAATAGGCATAACTCTGAATTCATGCCCGTACGTCATAAAGGGGCTTGCCCCCCCTGATATATTTTTTTAATTTTTTGACAAACCGTTTTTTCTTAATTTTGTATGATGTAGAAGCAAAAGATACATACAATCCTAAATTTTCACTTTTTTATCTTCAACCGTTATTTTTTAATAGCCATTTAAATATTTTACATCTATATATATAAAAGAAAGTCGAGTTATGTTAGTTTCACTGATAATAACTCGAGAACGGCTCATCAGATTGTTATGAAATTTTACAAGTGTATTCTACCGGACTGGGAATAGGCATAACTCTGAATTCATGCCCGTACGTCATAAAGGGGCTTGCCCCCCCTGATATATTTTTTTAATTTTTTGACAAACCGTTTTTTCTTAATTTTTTATGATGTAGAAGCAAAAGATACATACAATCCTAAATTTTCACTTTTTTATCTTCAACCGTTATTTTTTAATAGCCATTTAAATATTTTACATCTATATATACAAAAGAAAGTCGAGTTATGTTAGTTACACTGATAATAACTCGAGAACGGCTCATCAGATTGTTATGAAATTTTACAAGTGTATTCTACCGGACTGGGAATAGGCATAACTCTGAATTCATGCCCGTACGTCATAAAGGGGCTTGCCCCCCCTGATATATTTTTTAAATTTTTTGACAAACCGTTTTTTCTTAATTTTGTATGATGTAGAAGCAAAAGATACATACAATCCTAAATTTTCACTTTTTTATCTTCAACCGTTATTTTTTAATAGCCATTTAAATATTTTACATCTATATATATAAAAGAAAGTCGAGTTATGTTAGTTACACTGATAATAACTCGAGAACGGCTCATCAGATTGTTATGAAATTTTACAAGTGTATTCTACCGGACTGGGAATAGGCATAACTCTGAATTCATGCCCGTACGTCATAAAGGGGCTTGCGCCCCCTGATATATTTTTTTAATTTTTTGACAAACCGTTTTTTCTTAATTTTTTATGATGTAGAAGCAAAAGATACATACAATCCTAAATTTTCACTTTTTTATCTTCAACCGTTATTTTTTAATAGCCATTTAAATATTTTACATCTATATATACAAAAGAAAGTCGAGTTATGTTAGTTACACTGATAATAACTCGAGAACGGCTCATCAGATTGTTATGAAATTTTACAAGTGTATTCTACCGGACTGGGAATAGGCATAACTCTGAATTCATGCCCGTACGTCATAAAGGGGCTTGCCTCCCCTGATATATTTTTTTAATTTTTTGACAAACCGTTTTTACTTAATTTTGTATGATGTAGAAGCAAAAGATACATACAATCCTAAATTTTCACTTTTTTATCTTCAACCGTTATTTTTTAATAGCCATTTAAATATTTTACATCTATATATATAAAAGAAAGTCGAGTTATGTTAGTTACACTGATAATAACTCGAGAACGGCTCATCAGATTGTTATGAAATTTTACAAGTGTATTCTACCGGACTGGGAATAGGCATAACTCTGAATTCATGCCCGTACGTCATAAAGGGGCTTGCCCCCCCTGATATATTTTTTTAATTTTTTGACAAACCGTTTTTTCTTAATTTTTTATGATGTAGAAGCAAAAGATACATACAATCCTAAATTTTCACTTTTTTATCTTCAACCGTTATTTTTTAATAGCCATTTAAATATTTTACATCTATATATACAAAAGAAAGTCGAGTTATGTTAGTTACACTGATAATAACTCGAGAACGGCTCATCAGATTGTTATGAAATTTTACAAGTGTATTCTACCGGACTGGGAATAGGCATAACTCTGAATTCATGCCCGTACGTCATAAAGGGGCTTGCCCCCCCTGATATATTTTTTTAATTTTTTGACAAACCGTTTTTTCTTAATTTTGTATGATGTAGAAGCAAAAGATACATACAATCCTAAATTTTCACTTTTTTATCTTCAACCGTTATTTTTTAATAGCCATTTAAATATTTTACATCTATATATATAAAAGAAAGTCGAGTTATGTTAGTTACACTGATAATAACTCGAGAACGGCTCATCAGATTGTTATGAAATTTTACAAGTGTATTCTACCGGACTGGGAATAGGCATAACTCTGAATTCATGCCCGTACGTCATAAAGGGGCTTGCCCCCCCTGATATATTTTTTTAATTTTTTGACAAACCGTTTTTTCTTAATTTTTTATGATGTAGAAGCAAAAGATACATACAATCCTAAATTTTCACTTTTTTATCTTCAACCGTTATTTTTTAATAACCATTTAAATATTTTACATCTATATATACAAAAGAAAGTCGAGTTATGTTAGTTACACTGATAATAACTCGAGAACGGCTCATCAGATTTTTATGAAATTTTACAAGTGTATTCTACCGGACTGGGAATAGGCATAACTCTGAATTCATGCCCGTACGTCATAAAGGGGCTTGCCCCCCCTGATATATTTTTTTAATTTTTTGACAAATCGTTTTTTCTTAATTTTGTATGATGTAGAAGCAAAAGATACATACAATCCTAAATTTTCACTTTTTTATCTTCAACCGTTATTTTTTAATAGCCATTTAAATATTTTACATCTATATATATAAAAGAAAGTCGAGTTATGTTAGTTACACTGATAATAACTCGAGAACGGCTCATCAGATTGTTATGAAATTTTACAAGTGTATTCTACCGGACTGGGAATAGGCATAACTCTGAATTCATGCCCGTACGTCATAAAGGGGCTTGCCCCCCCTGATATATTTTTTTAATTTTTTGACAAACCGTTTTTTCTTAATTTTTTATGATGTAGAAGCAAAAGATACATACAATCCTAAATTTTCACTTTTTTATCTTCAACCGTTATTTTTTAATAGCCATTTAAATATTTTACATCTATATATACAAAAGAAAGTCGAGTTATGTTAGTTACACTGATAATAACTCGAGAACGGCTCATCAGATTGTTATGAAATTTTACAAGTGTATTCTACCGGACTGGGAATAGGCATAACTCTGAATTCGTGCCCGTACGTCATAAAGGGGCTTGCCCCCCCTGATATATTTTTTTAATTTTTTGACAAACCGTTTTTTCTTAATTTTGTATGATGTAGAAGCAAAAGATACATACAATCCTAAATTTTCACTTTTTTATCTTCAACCGTTATTTTTTAATAGCCATTTAAATATTTTACATCTATATATATAAAAGAAAGTCGAGTTATGTTAGTTACACTGATAATAACTCGAGAACGGCTCATCAGATTGTTATGAAATTTTACAAGTGTATTCTACCGGACTGGGAATAGGCACAACTCTGAATTCATGCCCGTACGTCATAAAGGGGCTTGCCCCCCCTGATATATTTTTTTAATTTTTTGACAAACCGTTTTTTCTTAATTTTTTATGATGTAGAAGCAAAAGATACATACAATCCTAAATTTTCACTTTTTTATCTTCAACCGTTATTTTTTAATAGCCATTTAAATATTTTACATCTATATATACAAAAGAAAGTCGAGTTATGTTAGTTACACTGATAATAACTCGAGAACGGCTCATCAGATTGTTATGAAATTTTACAAGTGTATTCTACCGGACTGGGAATAGGCATAACTCCGAATTCATGCCCGTACGTCATAAAGGGGCTTGCCCCCCCTGATATATTTTTTTAATTTTTTGACAAACCGTTTTTTCTTAATTTTGTATGATGTAGAAGCAAAAGATACATACAATCCTAAATTTTCACTTTTTTATCTTCAACCGTTATTTTTTAATAGCCATTTAAATATTTTACATCTATAATATATAAAAGAAAGTCGAGTTATGTTAGTTACACTGATAATAACTCGACAACGGCTCATCAGATTGTTATGAAATTTTACAAGTGTATTCTACCGGACTGGAAATAGGCATAACTCTGAATTCATGCCCGTACGTCATAAAGGGGCTTGCCCCCCCTGATATATTTTTTTAATTTTTTGACAAACCGTTTTTTCTTAATGTTTTATGATGTAGAAGCAAAAGATACATACAATCCTAAATTTTCACTTTTTTATCTTCAGCCGTTATTTTTTAATAGCCATTTAAATATTTTACATCTATATATACAAAAGAAAGTCGAGTTATGTTAGTTACACTGATAATAACTCGAGAACGGCTCATCAGATTGTTATGAAATTTTACAAGTGTATTCTACCGGACTGGGAATAGGCATAACTCTGAATTCATGCCCGTACGTCATAAAGGGGCTTGCCCCCCCTGATATATTTTTTTAATTTTTTGACAAACCGTTTTTTCTTAATTTTGTATGATGTAGAAGCAAAAGATACATACAATCCTAAATTTTCACTTTTTTATCTTCAACCGTTATTTTTTAATAGCCATTTAAATATTTTACATCTATATATATAAAAGAAAGTCGAGTTATGTTAGTTTCACTGATAATAACTCGAGAACGGCTCATCAGATTGTTATGAAATTTTACAAGTGTATTCTACCGGACTGGGAATAGGCATAACTCTGAATTCGTGCCCGTACGTCATAAAGGGGCTTGCCCCCCCTGATATATTTTTTTAATTTTTTGACAAACCGTTTTTTCTTAATTTTGTATGATGTAGAAGCAAAAGATACATACAATCCTAAATTTTCACTTTTTTATCTTCAACCGTTATTTTTTAATAGCCATTTAAATATTTTACATCTATATATATAAAAGAAAGTCGAGTTATGTTAGTTACACTGATAATAACTCGAGAACGGCTCATCAGATTGTTATGAAATTTTACAAGTGTATTCTACCGGACTGGGAATAGGCACAACTCTGAATTCATGCCCGTACGTCATAAAGGGGCTTGCCCCCCCTGATATATTTTTTTAATTTTTTGACAAACCGTTTTTTCTTAATTTTTTATGATGTAGAAGCAAAAGATACATACAATCCTAAATTTTCACTTTTTTATCTTCAACCGTTATTTTTTAATAGCCATTTAAATATTTTACATCTATATATACAAAAGAAAGTCGAGTTATGTTAGTTACACTGATAATAACTCGAGAACGGCTCATCAGATTGTTATGAAATTTTACAAGTGTATTCTACCGGACTGGGAATAGGCATAACTCTGAATTCATGCCCGTACGTCATAAAGGGGCTTGCCCCCCCTGATATATTTTTTTAATTTTTTGACAAACCGTTTTTTCTTAATTTTGTATGATGTAGAAGCAAAAGATACATACAATCCTAAATTTTCACTTTTTTATCTTCAACCGTTATTTTTTAATAGCCATTTAAATATTTTACATCTATAATATATAAAAGAAAGTCGAGTTATGTTAGTTACACTGATAATAACTCGACAACGGCTCATCAGATTGTTATGAAATTTTACAAGTGTATTCTACCGGACTGGAAATAGGCATAACTCTGAATTCATGCCCGTACGTCATAAAGGGGCTTGCCCCCCCTGATATATTTTTTTAATTTTTTGACAAACCGTTTTTTCTTAATTTTTTATGATGTAGAAGCAAAAGATACATACAATCCTAAATTTTCACTTTTTTATCTTCAGTCGTTATTTTTTAATAGCCATTTAAATATTTTACATCTATATATACAAAAGAAAGTCGAGTTATGTTAGTTACACTGATAATAACTCGAGAACGGCTCATCAGATTGTTATGAAATTTTACAAGTGTATTCTACCGGACTGGGAATAGGCATAACTCTGAATTCATGCCCGTACGTCATAAAGGGGCTTGCCCCCCCTGATATATTTTTTTAATTTTTTGACAAACCGTTTTTTCTTAATTTTGTATGATGTAGAAGCAAAAGATACATACAATCCTAAATTTTCACTTTTTTATCTTCAACCGTTATTTTTTAATAGCCATTTAAATATTTTACATCTATATATATAAAAGAAAGTCGAGTTATGTTAGTTTCACTGATAATAACTCGAGAACGGCTCATCAGATTGTTATGAAATTTTACAAGTGTATTCTACCGGACTGGGAATAGGCATAACTCTGAATTCATGCCCGTACGTCATAAAGGGGCTTGCCCCCCCCCCTGATATATTTTTTTAATTTTTTGACAAACCGTTTTTTCTTAATTTTTTATGATGTAGAAGCAAAAGATACATACAACCCTAAATTTTCACTTTTTTATCTTCAACCGTTATTTTTTAATAGCCATTTAAATATTTTACATCTATATATACAAAAGAAAGTCGAGTTATGTTAGTTACACTGATAATAACTCGAGAACGGCTCATCAGATTGTTATGAAATTTTACAAGTGTATTCTACCGGACTGGGAATAGGCATAACTCTGAATTCATGCCCGTACGTCATAAAGGGGCTTGCCCCCCTGATATATTTTTTAAATTTTTTGACAAACCGTTTTTTCTTAATTTTGTATGATGTAGAAGCAAAAGATACATACAATCCTAAATTTTCACTTTTTTATCTTCAACCGTTATTTTTTAATAGCCATTTAAATATTTTACATCTATATATATAAAAGAAAGTCGAGTTATGTTAGTTACACTGATAATAACTCGAGAACGGCTCATCAGATTGTTATGAAATTTTACAAGTGTATTCTACCGGACTGGGAATAGGCATAACTCTGAATTCATGCCCGTACGTCATAAAGGGGCTTGCCCCCCCTGATATATTTTTTTAATTTTTTGACAAACCGTTTTTTCTTAATTTTTTATGATGTAGAAGCAAAAGATACATACAATCCTAAATTTTCACTTTTTTATCTTCAACCGTTATTTTTTAATAGCCATTTAAATATTTTACATCTATATATACAAAAGAAAGTCGAGTTATGTTAGTTACACTGATAATAACTCGAGAACGGCTCATCAGATTGTTATGAAATTTTACAAGTGTATTCTACCGGACTGGGAATAGGCATAACTCTGAATTCATGCCCGTACGTCATAAAGGGGCTTGCCCCCCCTGATATATTTTTTTAATTTTTTGACAAACCGTTTTTTCTTAATTTTGTATGATGTAGAAGCAAAAGATACATACAATCCTAAATTTTCACTTTTTTATCTTCAACCGTTATTTTTTAATAGCCATTTAAATATTTTACATCTATATATATAAAAGAAAGTCGAGTTATGTTAGTTACACTGATAATAACTCGAGAACGGCTCATCAGATTGTTATGAAATTTTACAAGTGTATTCTACCGGACTGGGAATAGGCATAACTCTGAATTCATGCCCGTACGTCATAAAGGGGCTTGCGCCCCCTGATATATTTTTTTAATTTTTTGACAAACCGTTTTTTCTTAATTTTTTATGATGTAGAAGCAAAAGATACATACAATCCTAAATTTTCACTTTTTTATCTTCAACCGTTATTTTTTAATAGCCATTTAAATATTTTACATCTATATATACAAAAGAAAGTCGAGTTATGTTAGTTACACTGATAATAACTCGAGAACGGCTCATCAGATTGTTATGAAATTTTACAAGTGTATTCTACCGGACTGGGAATAGGCATAACTCTGAATTCATGCCCGTACGTCATAAAGGGGCTTGCCCCCCCTGATATATTTTTTAAATTTTTTGACAAACCGTTTTTTCTTAATTTTGTATGATGTAGAAGCAAAAGATACATACAATCCTAAATTTTCACTTTTTTATCTTCAACCGTTATTTTTTAATAGCCATTTAAATATTTTACATCTATATATATAAAAGAAAGTCGAGTTATGTTAGTTACACTGATAATAACTCGAGAACGGCTCATCAGATTGTTATGAAATTTTACAAGTGTATTCTACCGGACTGGGAATAGGCATAACTCTGAATTCATGCCCGTACGTCATAAAGGGGCTTGCCCCCCCTGATATATTTTTTTAATTTTTTGACAAACCGTTTTTTCTTAATTTTTTATGATGTAGAAGCAAAAGATACATACAATCCTAAATTTTCACTTTTTTATCTTCAACCGTTATTTTTTAATAGCCATTTAAATATTTTACATCTATATATACAAAAGAAAGTCGAGTTATGTTAGTTACACTGATAATAACTCGAGAACGGCTCATCAGATTGTTATGAAATTTTACAAGTGTATTCTACCGGACTGGGAATAGGCATAACTCTGAATTCATGCCCGTACGTCATAAAGGGGCTTGCCCCCCCTGATATATTTTTTTAATTTTTTGACAAACCGTTTTTTCTTAATTTTGTATGATGTAGAAGCAAAAGATACATACAATCCTAAATTTTCACTTTTTTATCTTCAACCGTTATTTTTTAATAGCCATTTAAATATTTTACATCTATATATATAAAAGAAAGTCGAGTTATGTTAGTTACACTGATAATAACTCGAGAACGGCTCATCAGATTGTTATGAAATTTTACAAGTGTATTCTACCGGACTGGGAATAGGCATAACTCTGAATTCATGCCCGTACGTCATAAAGGGGCTTGCGCCCCCTGATATATTTTTTTAATTTTTTGACAAACCGTTTTTTCTTAATTTTTTATGATGTAGAAGCAAAAGATACATACAATCCTAAATTTTCACTTTTTTATCTTCAACCGTTATTTTTTAATAGCCATTTAAATATTTTACATCTATATATACAAAAGAAAGTCGAGTTATGTTAGTTACACTGATAATAACTCGAGAACGGCTCATCAGATTGTTATGAAATTTTACAAGTGTATTCTACCGGACTGGGAATAGGCATAACTCTGAATTCATGCCCGTACGTCATAAAGGGGCTTGCCCCCCCTGATATATTTTTTTAATTTTTTGACAAACCGTTTTTACTTAATTTTGTATGATGTAGAAGCAAAAGATACATACAATCCTAAATTTTCACTTTTTTATCTTCAACCGTTATTTTTTAATAGCCATTTAAATATTTTACATCTATATATATAAAAGAAAGTCGAGTTATGTTAGTTACACTGATAATAACTCGAGAACGGCTCATCAGATTGTTATGAAATTTTACAAGTGTATTCTACCGGACTGGGAATAGGCATAACTCTGAATTCATGCCCGTACGTCATAAAGGGGCTTGCCCCCCCTGATATATTTTTTTAATTTTTTGACAAACCGTTTTTTCTTAATTTTTTATGATGTAGAAGCAAAAGATACATACAATCCTAAATTTTCACTTTTTTATCTTCAACCGTTATTTTTTAATAGCCATTTAAATATTTTACATCTATATATACAAAAGAAAGTCGAGTTATGTTAGTTACACTGATAATAACTCGAGAACGGCTCATCAGATTGTTATGAAATTTTACAAGTGTATTCTACCGGACTGGGAATAGGCATAACTCTGAATTCATGCCCGTACGTCATAAAGGGGCTTGCCCCCCCTGATATATTTTTTTAATTTTTTGACAAACCGTTTTTTCTTAATTTTGTATGATGTAGAAGCAAAAGATACATACAATCCTAAATTTTCACTTTTTTATCTTCAACCGTTATTTTTTAATAGCCATTTAAATATTTTACATCTATAATATATAAAAGAAAGTCGAGTTATGTTAGTTACACTGATAATAACTCGACAACGGCTCATCAGATTGTTATGAAATTTTACAAGTGTATTCTACCGGACTGGAAATAGGCATAACTCTGAATTCATGCCCGTACGTCATAAAGGGGCTTGCCCCCCCTGATATATTTTTTTAATTTTTTGACAAACCGTTTTTTCTTAATTTTTTATGATGTAGAAGCAAAAGATACATACAATCCTAAATTTTCACTTTTTTATCTTCAGTCGTTATTTTTTAATAGCCATTTAAATATTTTACATCTATATATACAAAAGAAAGTCGAGTTATGTTAGTTACACTGATAATAACTCGAGAACGGCTCATCAGATTGTTATGAAATTTTACAAGTGTATTCTACCGGACTGGGAATAGGCATAACTCTGAATTCATGCCCGTACGTCATAAAGGGGCTTGCCCCCCCTGATATATTTTTTTAATTTTTTGACAAACCGTTTTTTCTTAATTTTGTATGATGTAGAAGCAAAAGATACATACAATCCTAAATTTTCACTTTTTTATCTTCAACCGTTATTTTTTAATAGCCATTTAAATATTTTACATCTATATATATAAAAGAAAGTCGAGTTATGTTAGTTTCACTGATAATAACTCGAGAACGGCTCATCAGATTGTTATGAAATTTTACAAGTGTATTCTACCGGACTGGGAATAGGCATAACTCTGAATTCATGCCCGTACGTCATAAAGGGGCTTGCCCCCCCCCCTGATATATTTTTTTAATTTTTTGACAAACCGTTTTTTCTTAATTTTTTATGATGTAGAAGCAAAAGATACATACAACCCTAAATTTTCACTTTTTTATCTTCAACCGTTATTTTTTAATAGCCATTTAAATATTTTACATCTATATATACAAAAGAAAGTCGAGTTATGTTAGTTACACTGATAATAACTCGAGAACGGCTCATCAGATTGTTATGAAATTTTACAAGTGTATTCTACCGGACTGGGAATAGGCATAACTCTGAATTCATGCCCGTACGTCATAAAGGGGCTTGCCCCCCTGATATATTTTTTAAATTTTTTGACAAACCGTTTTTTCTTAATTTTGTATGATGTAGAAGCAAAAGATACATACAATCCTAAATTTTCACTTTTTTATCTTCAACCGTTATTTTTTAATAGCCATTTAAATATTTTACATCTATATATATAAAAGAAAGTCGAGTTATGTTAGTTACACTGATAATAACTCGAGAACGGCTCATCAGATTGTTATGAAATTTTACAAGTGTATTCTACCGGACTGGGAATAGGCATAACTCTGAATTCATGCCCGTACGTCATAAAGGGGCTTGCCCCCCCTGATATATTTTTTTAATTTTTTGACAAACCGTTTTTTCTTAATTTTTTATGATGTAGAAGCAAAAGATACATACAATCCTAAATTTTCACTTTTTTATCTTCAACCGTTATTTTTTAATAGCCATTTAAATATTTTACATCTATATATACAAAAGAAAGTCGAGTTATGTTAGTTACACTGATAATAACTCGAGAACGGCTCATCAGATTGTTATGAAATTTTACAAGTGTATTCTACCGGACTGGGAATAGGCATAACTCTGAATTCATGCCCGTACGTCATAAAGGGGCTTGCCCCCCCTGATATATTTTTTTAATTTTTTGACAAACCGTTTTTTCTTAATTTTGTATGATGTAGAAGCAAAAGATACATACAATCCTAAATTTTCACTTTTTTATCTTCAACCGTTATTTTTTAATAGCCATTTAAATATTTTACATCTATATATATAAAAGAAAGTCGAGTTATGTTAGTTACACTGATAATAACTCGAGAACGGCTCATCAGATTGTTATGAAATTTTACAAGTGTATTCTACCGGACTGGGAATAGGCATAACTCTGAATTCATGCCCGTACGTCATAAAGGGGCTTGCGCCCCCTGATATATTTTTTTAATTTTTTGACAAACCGTTTTTTCTTAATTTTTTATGATGTAGAAGCAAAAGATACATACAATCCTAAATTTTCACTTTTTTATCTTCAACCGTTATTTTTTAATAGCCATTTAAATATTTTACATCTATATATACAAAAGAAAGTCGAGTTATGTTAGTTACACTGATAATAACTCGAGAACGGCTCATCAGATTGTTATGAAATTTTACAAGTGTATTCTACCGGACTGGGAATAGGCATAACTCTGAATTCATGCCCGTACGTCATAAAGGGGCTTGCCCCCCCTGATATATTTTTTAAATTTTTTGACAAACCGTTTTTTCTTAATTTTGTATGATGTAGAAGCAAAAGATACATACAATCCTAAATTTTCACTTTTTTATCTTCAACCGTTATTTTTTAATAGCCATTTAAATATTTTACATCTATATATATAAAAGAAAGTCGAGTTATGTTAGTTACACTGATAATAACTCGAGAACGGCTCATCAGATTGTTATGAAATTTTACAAGTGTATTCTACCGGACTGGGAATAGGCATAACTCTGAATTCATGCCCGTACGTCATAAAGGGGCTTGCCCCCCCTGATATATTTTTTTAATTTTTTGACAAACCGTTTTTTCTTAATTTTTTATGATGTAGAAGCAAAAGATACATACAATCCTAAATTTTCACTTTTTTATCTTCAACCGTTATTTTTTAATAGCCATTTAAATATTTTACATCTATATATACAAAAGAAAGTCGAGTTATGTTAGTTACACTGATAATAACTCGAGAACGGCTCATCAGATTGTTATGAAATTTTACAAGTGTATTCTACCGGACTGGGAATAGGCATAACTCTGAATTCATGCCCGTACGTCATAAAGGGGCTTGCCCCCCCTGATATATTTTTTTAATTTTTTGACAAACCGTTTTTTCTTAATTTTGTATGATGTAGAAGCAAAAGATACATACAATCCTAAATTTTCACTTTTTTATCTTCAACCGTTATTTTTTAATAGCCATTTAAATATTTTACATCTATATATATAAAAGAAAGTCGAGTTATGTTAGTTACACTGATAATAACTCGAGAACGGCTCATCAGATTGTTATGAAATTTTACAAGTGTATTCTACCGGACTGGGAATAGGCATAACTCTGAATTCATGCCCGTACGTCATAAAGGGGCTTGCGCCCCCTGATATATTTTTTTAATTTTTTGACAAACCGTTTTTTCTTAATTTTTTATGATGTAGAAGCAAAAGATACATACAATCCTAAATTTTCACTTTTTTTATCTTCAACCGTTATTTTTTAATAGCCATTTAAATATTTTACATCTATATATACAAAAGAAAGTCGAGTTATGTTAGTTACACTGATAATAACTCGAGAACGGCTCATCAGATTGTTATGAAATTTTACAAGTGTATTCTACCGGACTGGGAATAGGCATAACTCTGAATTCATGCCCGTACGTCATAAAGGGGCTTGCCCCCCCTGATATATTTTTTTAATTTTTTGACAAACCGTTTTTACTTAATTTTGTATGATGTAGAAGCAAAAGATACATACAATCCTAAATTTTCACTTTTTTATCTTCAACCGTTATTTTTTAATAGCCATTTAAATATTTTACATCTATATATATAAAAGAAAGTCGAGTTATGTTAGTTACACTGATAATAACTCGAGAACGGCTCATCAGATTGTTATGAAATTTTACAAGTGTATTCTACCGGACTGGGAATAGGCATAACTCTGAATTCATGCCCGTACGTCATAAAGGGGCTTGCCCCCCCTGATATATTTTTTTAATTTTTTGACAAACCGTTTTTTCTTAATTTTTTATGATGTAGAAGCAAAAGATACATACAATCCTAAATTTTCACTTTTTTTTCTTCAACCGTTATTTTTTAATAGCCATTTAAATATTTTACATCTATATATACAAAAGAAAGTCGAGTTATGTTAGTTACACTGATAATAACTCGAGAACGGCTCATCAGATTGTTATGAAATTTTACAAGTGTATTCTACCGGACTGGGAATAGGCATAACTCTGAATTCATGCCCGTACGTCATAAAGGGGCTTGCCCCCCCTGATATATTTTTTTAATTTTTTGACAAACCGTTTTTTCTTAATTTTGTATGATGTAGAAGCAAAAGATACATACAATCCTAAATTTTCACTTTTTTATCTTCAACCGTTATTTTTTAATAGCCATTTAAATATTTTACATCTATATATATAAAAGAAAGTCGAGTTATGTTAGTTACACTGATAATAACTCGAGAACGGCTCATCAGATTGTTATGAAATTTTACAAGTGTATTCTACCGGACTGGGAATAGGCATAACTCTGAATTCATGCCCGTACGTCATAAAGGGGCTTGCCCCCCCTGATATATTTTTTTAATTTTTTGACAAACCGTTTTTTCTTAATTTTTTATGATGTAGAAGCAAAAGATACATACAATCCTAAATTTTCACTTTTTTATCTTCAACCGTTATTTTTTAATAACCATTTAAATATTTTACATCTATATATACAAAAGAAAGTCGAGTTATGTTAGTTACACTGATAATAACTCGAGAACGGCTCATCAGATTGTTATGAAATTTTACAAGTGTATTCTACCGGACTGGGAATAGGCATAACTCTGAATTCATGCCCGTACGTCATAAAGGGGCTTGCCCCCCCTGATATATTTTTTTAATTTTTTGACAAACCGTTTTTTCTTAATTTTGTATGATGTAGAAGCAAAAGATACATACAATCCTAAATTTTCACTTTTTTATCTTCAACCGTTATTTTTTAATAGCCATTTAAATATTTTACATCTATATATATAAAAGAAAGTCGAGTTATGTTAGTTACACTGATAATAACTCGAGAACGGCTCATCAGATTGTTATGAAATTTTACAAGTGTATTCTACCGGACTGGGAATAGGCATAACTCTGAATTCATGCCCGTACGTCATAAAGGGGCTTGCCCCCCCTGATATATTTTTTTAATTTTTTGACAAACCGTATTTTCTTAATTTTTTATGATGTAGAAGCAAAAGATACATACAATCCTAAATTTTCACTTTTTTATCTTCAACCGTTATTTTTTAATAGCCATTTAAATATTTTACATCTATATATACAAAAGAAAGTCGAGTTATGTTAGTTACACTGATAATAACTCGAGAACGGCTCATCAGATTGTTATGAAATTTTACAAGTGTATTCTACCGGACTGGGAATAGGCATAACTCTGAATTCGTGCCCGTACGTCATAAAGGGGCTTGCCCCCCCTGATATATTTTTTTAATTTTTTGACAAACCGTTTTTTCTTAATTTTGTATGATGTAGAAGCAAAAGATACATACAATCCTAAATTTTCACTTTTTTATCTTCAACCGTTATTTTTTAATAGCCATTTAAATATTTTACATCTATATATATAAAAGAAAGTCGAGTTATGTTAGTTACACTGATAATAACTCGAGAACGGCTCATCAGATTGTTATGAAATTTTACAAGTGTATTCTACCGGACTGGGAATAGGCATAACTCTGAATTCATGCCCGTACGTCATAAAGGGGCTTGCCCCCCCTGATATATTTTTTTAATTTTTTGACAAACCGTTTTTTCTTAATTTTTTATGATGTAGAAGCAAAAGATACATACAATCCTAAATTTTCACTTTTTTATCTTCAACCGTTATTTTTTAATAGCCATTTAAATATTTTACATCTATATATACAAAAGAAAGTCGAGTTATGTTAGTTACACTGATAATAACTCGAGAATGGCTCATCAGATTGTTATGAAATTTTACAAGTGTATTCTACCGGACTGGGAATAGGCATAACTCTGAATTCATGCCCGTACGTCATAAAGGGGCTTGCCCCCCCTGATATATTTTTTTAATTTTTTGACAAACCGTTTTTTCTTAATTTTGTATGATGTAGAAGCAAAAGATACATACAATCCTAAATTTTCACTTTTTTATCTTCAACCGTTATTTTTTAATAGCCATTTAAATATTTTACATCTATATATACAAAAGAAAGTCGAGTTATGTTAGTTACACTGATAATAACTCGAGAACGGCTCATCAGATTGTTATGAAATTTTACAAGTGTATTCTACCGGACTGGGAATAGGCATAACTCTGAATTCATGCCCGTACGTCATAAAGGGGCTTGCCCCCCCTGATATATTTTTTTAATTTTTTGACAAACCGTTTTTTCTTAATTTTGTATGATGTAGAAGCAAAAGATACATACAATCCTAAATTTTCACTTTTTTATCTTCAACCGTTATTTTTTAATAGCCATTTAAATATTTTACATCTATAATATATAAAAGAAAGTCGAGTTATGTTAGTTACACTGATAATAACTCGAGAACGGCTCATCAGATTGTTATGAAATTTTACAAGTGTATTCTACCGGACTGGAAATAGGCATAACTCTGAATTCATGCCCGTACGTCATAAAGGGGCTTGCCCCCCCTGATATATTTTTTTAATTTTTTGACAAACCGTTTTTTCTTAATTTTTTATGATGTAGAAGCAAAAGATACATACAATCCTAAATTTTCACTTTTTTATCTTCAACCGTTATTTTTTAATAGCCATTTAAATATTTTACATCTATATATACAAAAGAAAGTCGAGTTATGTTAGTTACACTGATAATAACTCGAGAACGGCTCATCAGATTGTTATGAAATTTTACAAGTGTATTCTACCGGACTGGGAATAGGCATAACTCTGAATTCATGCCCGTACGTCATAAAGGGGCTTGCCCCCCCTGATATATTTTTTTAATTTTTTGACAAACCGTTTTTTCTTAATTTTTTATGATGTAGAAGCAAAAGATACATACAATCCTAAATTTTCACTTTTTTATCTTCAACCGTTATTTTTTAATAGCCATTTAAATATTTTACATCTATATATACAAAAGAAAGTCGAGTTATGTTAGTTACACTGATAATAACTCGAGAACGGCTCATCAGATTGTTATGAAATTTTACAAGTGTATTCTACCGGCCTGGGAATAGGCATAACTCTGAATTCATGCCCGTACGTCATAAAGAGAGTCTGTAAAGTGGAATAAATTCAATATCTCAAATACTGATTGTTTTTTTGAAAAATGCTCAGACCCGTCGATTAGTATATCAAATTGTCCTTTTTGACATATAATAATAATGTATACACGGTGTCCCAATTTAGAGATATGACGTCATCGTTGATTTTCTTAAATGGCAACACTGTCATTTTGATAGCTATTTTGATAGGGTGTGTAAAGTTATACACAACTGCAAAATTTCAAATTTGTATTCTCTACCATTTAGATGATAATAAAAAATAACAAAGTTATGAAAAAAAAGTAATCAACTAATAATTGAATTTAATTATTTCAATAAATTAAGCAAAAACTCATAATGTTGCCCTCAATTATTGTCAAATTGTCAATGGGCAACGTTATGAGCATTTGCTTAATTGAAATAAATAAATTCAATTATTATTTGATTACTTCTTGTTCTTCATAACTTTGTTATTTTTTATTATCTTGTAAATGGTAGGGAATAAAATTTTGAAATTTTTCAGATGTGTATAACTTTACACACGCTATCAAAATAGCTACCAAAATGATAGTGTTGCCATTTAAAAAAATCAACGATGACGTCGTATCTCTAAATTGGGACACCCTGTATACATTATTATTATATGTCAAAAATGACAATTTGATATACTAATCGACGGGTCTGAGCATTTTTCAAAAAAACAGTTAGTATTTTAATTATTGAATATATTCCAAATTACAGATATAACTTTGTTATTTTCTATTATCTTGTAAATGGTAGGGAATCAAAATTTGATATTTTGCAGTTATGTATAACTTTACAAACCCTATCAAATTAGCTATCAAAATGACAGTGTTGCCATTTAAGAAAATCGACGATGACGTCATATCTCTAAATTGTGACACCCTGTATACATTTTTATTGAATGTCAAAAAGGACAATTTGAAATACTAATCGACGGGTCTGAGCATTTTCCAAAAAAACCATTAGTATTTGAGATATTGAATTTATTCCACTTTACAGACTCTGTATAAAAGAAAGTCGAGTTATGTTAGTTACACTGATAATAACTCGAGAACGGCTCATCAGATTGTTATGAAATTTTACAAGTGTATTCTACCGGACTGGGAATAGGCATAACTCTGAATTCATGCCCGTACGTCATAAAGGGGCTTGCCCCCCTGATATATTTTTTTAATTTTTTGACAAACCGTTTTTTCTTAATTTTGTATGATGTAGAAGCAAAAGATACATACAATCCTAAATTTTCACTTTTTTATCTTCAACCTTTATTTTTTAATAGCCATTTAAATATTTTACATCTATATATATAAAAGAAAGTCGAGTTATGTTAGTTACACTGATAATAACTCGAGAACGGCTCATCAGATTGTTATGAAATTTTACAAGTGTATTCTACCGGACTGGGAATAGGCATAACTCTGAATTCATGCCCGTACGTCATAAAGGGGCTTGCCCCCCCTGATATATTTTTTAAATTTTTGACAAACCGTTTTTTCTTAATTTTTTATGATGTAGAAGCAAAAGATACATACAATCCTAAATTTTCACTTTTTTATCTTCAACCGTTATTTTTTAATAGCCATTTAAATATTTTACATCTATATATACAAAAGAAAGTCGAGTTATGTTAGTTACACTGATAATAACTCGAGAACGGCTCATCAGATTGTTATGAAATTTTACAAGTGTATTCTACCGGACTGGGAATAGGCATAACTCTGAATTCATGCCCGTACGTCATAAAGGGGTTTGCCCCCCCTGATATATTTTTTTAATTTTTTGACAAACCGTTTTTTCTTAATTTTGTATGATGTAGAAGCAAAAGATACATACAATCCTAAATTTTCACTTTTTTATCTTCAACCGTTATTTTTTAATAGCCATTTAAATATTTTACATCTATATATATAAAAGAAAGTCGAGTTATGTTAGTTTCACTGATAATAACTCGAGAACGGCTCATCAGATTGTTATGAAATTTTACAAGTGTATTCTACCGGACTGGAAATAGGCATAACTCTGAATTCATGCCCGTACGTCATAAAGGGGCTTGCCCCCCCTGATATATTTTTTTAATTTTTTGACAAACCGTTTTTTCTTAATTTTTTATGATGTAGAAGCAAAAGATACATACAATCCTAAATTTTCACTTTTTTATCTTCAACCGTTATTTTTTAATAGCCATTTAAATATTTTACATCTATATATACAAAAGAAAGTCGAGTTATGTTAGTTACACTGATAATAACTCGAGAACGGCTCATCAGATTGTTATGAAATTTTACAAGTGTATTCTACCCGACTGGGAATAGGCATAACTCTGAATTCATGCCCGTACGTCATAAAGGGGCTTGCCCCCCCTGATATATTTTTTTAATTTTTTGACAAACCGTTTTTTCTTAATTTTGTATGATGTAGAAGCAAAAGATACATACAATCCTAAATTTTCACTTTTTTATCTTCAACCGTTATTTTTTAATAGCCATTTAAATATTTTACATCTATATATATAAAAGAAAGTCGAGTTATGTTAGTTACACTGATAATAACTCGAGAACGGCTCATCAGATTGTTATGAAATTTTACAAGTGTATTCTACCGGACTGGGAATAGGCATAACTCTGAATTCATGCCCGTACGTCATAAAGGGGCTTGCCCCCCCTGATATATTTTTTTAATTTTTTGACAAACCGTTTTTTCTTAATTTTTTATGATGTAGAAGCAAAAGATACATACAATCCTAAATTTTCACTTTTTTATCTTCAACCGTTATTTTTTAATAGCCATTTAAATATTTTACATCTATATATACAAAAGAAAGTCGAGTTATGTTAGTTACACTGATAATAACTCGAGAACGGCTCATCAGATTGTTATGAAATTTTACAAGTGTATTCTACCGGACTGGGAATAGGCATAACTCTGAATTCATGCCCGTACGTCATAAAGGGGCTTGCCCCCCCTGATATATTTTTTAAATTTTTTGACAAACCGTTTTTTCTTAATTTTTTATGATGTAGAAGCAAAAGATACATACAATCCTAAATTTTCACTTTTTTATCTTCAACCGTTATTTTTTAATAGCCATTTAAATATTTTACATCTATATATACAAAAGAAAGTCGAGTTATGTTAGTTACACTGATAATAACTCGAGAACGGCTCATCAGATTGTTATGAAATTTTACAAGTGTATTCTACCGGACTGGGAATAGGCATAACTCTGAATTCATGCCCGTACGTCATAAAGGGGCTTGCCCCCCCTGATATATTTTTTTAATTTTTTGACAAACCGTTTTTTCTTAATTTTTTATGATGTAGAAGCAAAAGATACATACAATCTTAAATTTTCACTTTTTTATCTTCAACCGTTATTTTTTAATAGCCATTTAAATATTTTACATCTATATATACAAAAGAAAGTCAAGTTGTGTTAGTTACACTGATAATAACTCGAGAACGGCTCATTA
The DNA here is from genome assembly GCF_917563875.1 of Diabrotica virgifera virgifera. Taxonomy (NCBI): domain Eukaryota; kingdom Metazoa; phylum Arthropoda; class Insecta; order Coleoptera; family Chrysomelidae; genus Diabrotica; species Diabrotica virgifera. Next base: position 116,175,206 of record NC_065448.1, read on the forward strand.
GATTGTTATGAAATTTTACAAGTGTATTCTACCGGACTGGGAATAGGCATAACTCTGAATTCATGCCCGTACGTCATAAAGGGGCTTGCCCACCCTGATATATTTTTTAAATTTTTTGACAAACCGTTTTTTCTTAATTTTGTATGATGTAGAAGCAAAAGATACATACAATCCTAAATTTTCACTTTTTTATCTTCAACCGTTATTTTTTAATAGCCATTTAAATATTTTACATCTATATATATAAAAGAAAGTCGAGTTATGTTAGTTACACTGATAATAACTCGAGAACGGCTCATCAGATTGTTATGAAATTTTACAAGTGTATTCTACCGGACTGGGAATAGGCATAACTCTGAATTCATGCCCGTACGTCATAAAGGGGCTTGCCCCCCCTGATATATTTTTTTAATTTTTTGACAAACCGTTTTTTCTTAATTTTTTATGATGTAGAAGCAAAAGATACACACAATCCTAAATTTTCACTTTTTTATCTTCAACCTTTAATTTTTAATAGCCATTTAAATATTTTACATCTATATATACAAAAGAAAGTCGAGTTATGTTAGTTACACTGATAATAACTCGAGAACGGCTCATCAGATTGTTATGAAATTTTACAAGTGTATTCTACCGGACTGGGAATAGGCATAACTCTGAATTCATGCCCGTACGTCATAAAGGGGCTTGCCCCCCTGATATATTTTTTTAATTTTTTGACAAACCGTTTTTTCTTAATTTTTTATGATGTAGAAGCAAAAGATACATACAATCCTAAATTTTCACTTTTTTATCTTCAACCGTTATTTTTTAATAGCCATTTAAATATTTTACATCTATATATACAAAAGAAAGTCGAGTTCTGTTAGTTACACTGATAATAACTCGAGAACGGCTCATCAGATTGTTATGAAATTTTACAAGTGTATTCTACCGGACTGGGAATAGGCATAACTCTGAATTCATGCCCGTACGTCATAAAGGGGCTTGCCCCCCCTGATATATTTTCTTAATTTTTTGACAAACCGTTTTTTCTTAATTTTGTATGATGTAGAAGCAAAAGATACATACAATCCTAAATTTTCACTTTTTTATCTTCAACCGTTATTTTTTAATAGCCATTTAAATATTTTACATCTATATATACAAAAGAAAGTCGAGTTCTGTTAGTTACACTGATAATAACTCGAGAACGGCTCATCAGATTGTTATGAAATTTTACAAGTGTATTCTACCGGACTGGGAATAGGCATAACTCTGAATTCATGCCCGTACGTCATAAAGGGGCTTGCCCCCCCTGATATATTTTTTTAACTTTTGACAAACCGTTTTTTCTTAATTTTTTATGATGTAGAAGCAAAAGATACATACAATCCTAAATTTTCACTTTTTTATCTTCAACCTTTATTTTTTAATAGCCATTTAAATATTTTACATCTATATATACAAAAGAAAGTCGAGTTATGTTAGTTACACTGATAATAACTCGAGAACGGCTCATCAGATTGTTATGAAATTTTACAAGTGTATTCTACCGGACTGGGAATAGGCATAACTCTGAATTCATGCCCGTACGTCATAAAGGGGCTTGCCCCCCTGATATATTTTTTTAATTTTTTGACAAACCGTTTTTTCTTAATTTTGTATGATGTAGAAGCAAAAGATACATACAATCCTAAATTTTCACTTTTTTATCTTCAACCGTTATTTTTTAATAACCATTTAAATATTTTACATCTATATATATAAAAGAAAGTCGAGTTATGTTAGTTACACTGATAATAACTCGAGAACGGCTCATCAGATTGTTATGAAATTTTACAAGTGTATTCTACCGGACTGGGAATAGGCATAACTCTGAATTCATGCCCGTACGTCATAAAGGGGCTTGCCCCCCCCTGATATATTTTTTTAATTTTTTGACAAACCGTTTTTTCTTAATTTTTTATGATGTAGAAGCAAAAGATACATACAATCCTAAATTTTCACTTTTTTATCTTCAACCGTTATTTTTTAATAGCCATTTAAATATTTTACATCTATATATACAAAAGAAAGTCGAGTTCTGTTAGTTACACTGATAATAACTCGAGAACGGCTCATCAGATTGTTATGAAATTTTACAAGTGTATTCTACCGGACTGGGAATAGGCATAACTCTGAATTCATGCCCGTACGTCATAAAGGGGCTTGCCCCCCCTGATATATTTTTTTAATTTTTTGACAAACCGTTTTTTCTTAATTTTGTATGATGTAGAAGCAAAAGATACATACAATCCTAAATTTTCACTTTTTTATCTTCAACCGTTATTTTTTAATAGCCATTTAAATATTTTACATCTATATATACAAAAGAAAGTCGAGTTCTGTTAGTTACACTGATAATAACTCGAGAACGGCTCATCAGATTGTTATGAAATTTTACAAGTGTATTCTACCGGACTGGGAATAAGCATAACTCTGAATTCATGCCCGTACGTCATAAAGGGGCTTGCCCCCCTGATATATTTTTTTAATTTTTTGACAAACCGTTTTTTCTTAATTTTGTATGATGTAGAAGCAAAAGATACATACAATCCTAAATTTTCACTTTTTTATCTTCAACCGTTATTTTTTAATAGCCATTTAAATATTTTACATCTATATATATAAAAGAAAGTCGAGTTATGTTAGTTACACTGATAATAACTCGAGAACGGCTCATCAGATTGTTATGAAATTTTACAAGTGTATTCTACCGGACTGGGAATAAGCATAACTCTGAATTCATGCCCGTACGTCATAAAGGGGCTTGCCCCCCCTGATATATTTTTTTAACTTTTGACAAACCGTTTTTTCTTAATTTTTTATGATGTAGAAGCAAAAGATACATACAATCCTAAATTTTCACTTTTTTATCTTCAACCTTTATTTTTTAATAGCCATTTAAATATTTTACATCTATATATACAAAAGAAAGTCGAGTTATGTTAGTTACACTGATAATAACTCGAGAACGGCTCATCAGATTGTTATGAAATTTTACAAGTGTATTCTACCGGACTGGGAATAGGCATAACTCTGAATTCATGCCCGTACGTCATAAAGGGGCTTGCCCCCCTGATATATTTTTTTAATTTTTTGACAAACCGTTTTTTCTTAATTTTGTATGATGTAGAAGCAAAAGATACATACAATCCTAAATTTTCACTTTTTTATCTTCAACCGTTATTTTTTAATAACCATTTAAATATTTTACATCTATATATATAAAAGAAAGTCGAGTTATGTTAGTTACACTGATAATAACTCGAGAACGGCTCATCAGATTGTTATGAAATTTTACAAGTGTATTCTACCGGACTGGAAATAGGCATAACTCTGGATTCATGCCCGTACGTCATAAAGGGGCTTGCCCCCCCTGATATATTTTTTTAATTTTTTGACAAACCGTTTTTTCTTAATTTTTTATGATGTAGAAGCAAAAGATACATACAATCCTAAATTTTCACTTTTTTATCTTCAACCGTTATTTTTTAATAGCCATTTAAATATTTTACATCTATATATACAAAAGAAAGTCGAGTTATGTTAGTTACACTGATAATAACTCGGGAACGGCTCATCAGATTGTTATGAAATTTTACAAGTGTATTCTACCCGACTGGGAATAGGCATAACTCTGAATTCATGCCCGTACGTCATAAAGGGGCTTGCCCCCCCTGATATATTTTTTTAATTTTTTGACAAACCGTTTTTTCTTAATTTTGTATGATGTAGAAGCAAAAGATACATACAATCCTAAATTTTCACTTTTTTATCTTCAACCGTTATTTTTTAATAGCCATTTAAATATTTTACATCTATATATATAAAAGAAAGTCGAGTTATGTTAGTTACACTGATAATAACTCGAGAACGGCTCATCAGATTGTTATGAAATTTTACAAGTGTATTCTACCGGACTGGGAATAGGCATAACTCTGAATTCATGCCCGTACGTCATAAAGGGGCTTGCCCCCCCTGATATATTTTTTAAATTTTTTGACAAACCGTTTTTTCTTAATTTTTTATGATGTAGAAGCAAAAGATACATACAATCCTAAATTTTCACTTTTTTATCTTCAACCGTTATTTTTTAATAGCCATTTAAATATTTTACATCTATATATACAAAAGAAAGTCGAGTTATGTTAGTTACACTGATAATAACTCGAGAACGGCTCATCAGATTGTTATGAAATTTTACAAGTGTATTCTACCGGACTGGGAATAGGCATAACTCTGAATTCATGCCCGTACGTCATAAAGGGGCTTGCCCCCCCTGATATATTTTTTAAATTTTTTGACAAACCGTTTTTTCTTAATTTTTTATGATGTAGAAGCAAAAGATACATACAATCCTAAATTTTCACTTTTTTATCTTCAACCGTTATTTTTTAATAGCCATTTAAATATTTTACATCTATATATACAAAAGAAAGTCTAGTTCTGTTAGTTACACTGATAATAACTCGAGAACGGCTCATCAGATGGTTATGAAATTTTACAAGTGTATTCTACCGGACTGGGAATAGGCATAACTCTGAATTCATGCCCGTACGTCATAAAGGGGCTTGCCCCCCTGATATATTTTTTTAATTTTTTGACAAACCGTTTTTTCTTAATTTTGTATGATGTAGAAGCAAAAGATACATACAATCCTATATTTTCACTTTTTTATCTTCAACCGTTATTTTTTAATAACCATTTAAATATTTTACATCTATATATATAAAAGAAAGTCGAGTTATGTTAGTTACACTGATAATAACTCGAGAACGGCTCATCAGATTGTTATGAAATTTCACAAGTGTATTCTACCGGACTGGGAATAGGCATAACTCTGAATTCATGCCCGTACGTCATAAAGGGGCTTGCCCCCCCTGATATATTTTTTTAATTTTTTGACAAACCGTTTTTTCTTAATTTTTTATGATGTAGAAGCAAAAGATACATACAATCCTAAATTTTCACTTTTTTATCTTCAACCGTTATTTTTTAATAGCCATTTAAATATTTTACATCTATATATACAAAAGAAAGTCAAGTTCTGTTAGTTACACTGATAATAACTCGAGAACGGCTCATCAGATTGTTATGAAATTTTACAAGTGTATTCTACCGGACTGGGAATAGGCATAACTCTGAATTCATGCCCGTACGTCATAAAGGGGCTTGCCCCCCCTGATATATTTTTTTAATTTTTTGACAAACCGTTTTTTCTTAATTTTGTATGATGTAGAAGCAAAAGATACATACAATCCTAAATTTTCACTTTTTTATCTTCAACCGTTATTTTTTAATAGCCATTTAAATATTTTACATCTATATATACAAAAGAAAGTCGAGTTCTGTTAGTTACACTGATAATAACTCGAGAACCGCTCATCAGATTGTTATGAAATTTTACAAGTGTATTCTACCGGACTGGGAATAGGCATAACTCTGAATTCATGCCCGTACGTCATAAAGGGGCTTGCCCCCCTGATATATTTTTTTAATTTTTTGACAAACCGTTTTTTCTTAATTTTGTATGATGTAGAAGCAAAAGATACATACAATCCTAAATTTTCACTTTTTTATCTTCAACCGTTATTTTTTAATAGCCATTTAAATATTTTACATCTATATATACAAAAGAAAGTCGAGTTCTGTTAGTTACACTGATAATAACTCGAGAACGGCTCATCAGATTGTTATGAAATTTTACAAGTGTATTCTACCGGACTGGGAATAGGCATAACTCTGAATTCATGCCCGTACGTCATAAAGGGGCTTGCCCCCCTGATATATTTTTTTAATTTTTTGACAAACCGTTTTTTCTTAATTTTGTATGATGTAGAAGCAAAAGATACATACAATCCTAAATTTTCACTTTTTTATCTTCAACCGTTATTTTTTAATAACCATTTAAATATTTTACATCTATATATATAAAAGAAAGTCGAGTTATGTTAGTTACACTGATAATAACTCGAGAACGGCTCATCAGATTGTTATGAAATTTTACAAGTGTATTCTACCGGACTGGGAATAGGCATAACTCTGAATTCATGCCCGTACGTCATAAAGGGGCTTGCCCCCCCTGATATGTTTTTTTAATTTTTTGACAAACCGTTTTTTCTTAATTTTGTATGATGTAGAAGCAAAAGATACATACAATCCTAAATTTTCACTTTTTTATCTTCAACCGTTATTTTGTAATAGACATTTAAATATTTTACATCTATATATACAAAAGAAAGTCGAGTTCTGTTAGTTACACTGATAATAACTCGAGAACGGCTCATCAGATTGTTATGAAATTTTACAAGTGTATTCTACCGGACTGGGAATAGGCATAACTCTGAATTCATGCCCGTACGTCATAAAGGGGCTTGCCCCCCTGATATATTTTTTTAATTTTTTGACAAACCGTTTTTTCTTAATTTTGTATGATGTAGAAGCAAAAGATACATACAATCCTAAATTTTCACTTTTTTATCTTCAACCGTTATTTTTTAATAGCCATTTAAATATTTTACATCTATATATACAAAAGAAAGTCGAGTTCTGTTAGTTACACTGATAATAACTCGAGAACGGCTCATCAGATTGTTATGAAATTTTACAAGTGTATTCTACCGGACTGGGAATAGGCATAACTCTGAATTCATGCCCGTACGTCATAAAGGGGCTTGCCCCCCTGATATATTTTTTTAATTTTTTGACAAACCGTTTTTTCTTAATTTTGTATGATGTAGAAGTAAAAGATACATACAATCCTAAATTTTCACTTTTTTATCTTCAACCGTTATTTTTTAATGGCCATTTAAATATTTTACATCTATATATACAAAAGAAAGTCGAGTTCTGTTAGTTACACTGATAATAACTCGAGAACGGCTCATCAGATTGTTATGAAATTTTACAAGTGTATTCTACCGGACTGGGAATAGGCATAACTCTGAATTCATGCCCGTACGTCATAAAGGGGCTTGCCCCCCTGATATATTTTTTTAATTTTTTGACAAACCGTTTTTTCTTAATTTTGTATGATGTAGAAGCAAAAGATACATACAATCCTAAATTTTCACTTTTTTATCTTCAACCGTTATTTTTTAATAACCATTTAAATATTTTACATCTATATATATAAAAGAAAGTCGAGTTATGTTAGTTACACTGATAATAACTCGAGAACGGCTCATCAGATTGTTATGAAATTTTACAAGTGTATTCTACCGGACTGGGAATAGGCATAACTCTGAATTCATGCCCGTACGTCATAAAGGGGCTTGCCCCCCTGATATATTTTTTTAATTTTTTGACAAACCGTTTTTTCTTAATTTTTTATGATGTAGAAGCAAAAGATACATACAATCCTAAATTTTCACTTTTTTATCTTCAACCGTTATTTTTTAATAGCCATTTAAATATTTTACATCTATATATACAAAAGAAAGTCGAGTTCTGTTAGTTACACTGATAATAACTCGAGAACGGCTCATCAGATTGTTATGAAATTTTACAAGTGTATTCTACCGGACTGGGAATAGGCATAACTCTGAATTCATGCCCGTACGTCATAAAGGGCCTTGCCCCCCCCTGATATATTTTTTTAATTTTTTGACAAACCGTTTTTTCTTAATTTTGTATGATGTAGAAGCAAAAGATACATACAATCCTAAATTTTCACTTTTTTATCTTCAACCGTTATTTTTTAATAGCCATTTAAATATTTTACACCTATATATACAAAAGAAAGTCGAGTTCTGTTAGTTACACTGATAATAACTCGAGAACGGCTCATCAGATTGTTATGAAATTTTACAAGTGTATTCTACCGGACTGGGAATAGGCATAACTCTGAATTCATGCCCGTACGTCATAAAGGGGCTTGCCCCCCTGATATATTTTTTTAATTTTTTGACAAACCGTTTTTTCTTAATTTTGTATGATGTAGAAGCAAAAGATACATACAATCCTAAATTTTCACTTTTTTATCTTCAACCGTTATTTTTTAATAGCCATTTAAATATTTTACATCTATATATATAAAAGAAAGTCGAGTTATGTTAGTTACACTGATAATAACTCGAGAACGGCTCATCAGATTGTTATGAAATTTTACAAGTGTATTCTACCGGACTGGGAATAAGCATAACTCTGAATTCATGCCCGTACGTCATAAAGGGGCTTGCCCCCCCTGATATATTTTTTTAACTTTTGACAAACCGTTTTTTCTTAATTTTTTATGATGTAGAAGCAAAAGATACATACAATCCTAAATTTTCACTTTTTTATCTTCAACCTTTATTTTTTAATAGCCATTTAAATATTTTACATCTATATATACAAAAGAAAGTCGAGTTATGTTAGTTACACTGATAATAACTCGAGAACGGCTCATCAGATTGTTATGAAATTTTACAAGTGTATTCTACCGGACTGGGAATAGGCATAACTCTGAATTCATGCCCGTACGTCATAAAGGGGCTTGCCCCCCTGATATATTTTTTTAATTTTTTGACAAACCGTTTTTTCTTAATTTTGTATGATGTAGAAGCAAAAGATACATACAATCCTAAATTTTCACTTTTTTATCTTCAACCGTTATTTTTTAATAACCATTTAAATATTTTACATCTATATATATAAAAGAAAGTCGAGTTATGTTAGTTACACTGATAATAACTCGAGAACGGCTCATCAGATTGTTATGAAATTTTACAAGTGTATTCTACCGGACTGGAAATAGGCATAACTCTGGATTCATGCCCGTACGTCATAAAGGGGCTTGCCCCCCCTGATATATTTTTTTAATTTTTTGACAAACCGTTTTTTCTTAATTTTTTATGATGTAGAAGCAAAAGATACATACAATCCTAAATTTTCACTTTTTTATCTTCAACCGTTATTTTTTAATAGCCATTTAAATATTTTACATCTATATATACAAAAGAAAGTCGAGTTATGTTAGTTACACTGATAATAACTCGGGAACGGCTCATCAGATTGTTATGAAATTTTACAAGTGTATTCTACCCGACTGGGAATAGGCATAACTCTGAATTCATGCCCGTACGTCATAAAGGGGCTTGCCCCCCCTGATATATTTTTTTAATTTTTTGACAAACCGTTTTTTCTTAATTTTGTATGATGTAGAAGCAAAAGATACATACAATCCTAAATTTTCACTTTTTTATCTTCAACCGTTATTTTTTAATAGCCATTTAAATATTTTACATCTATATATATAAAAGAAAGTCGAGTTATGTTAGTTACACTGATAATAACTCGAGAACGGCTCATCAGATTGTTATGAAATTTTACAAGTGTATTCTACCGGACTGGGAATAGGCATAACTCTGAATTCATGCCCGTACGTCATAAAGGGGCTTGCCCCCCCTGATATATTTTTTAAATTTTTTGACAAACCGTTTTTTCTTAATTTTTTATGATGTAGAAGCAAAAGATACATACAATCCTAAATTTTCACTTTTTTATCTTCAACCGTTATTTTTTAATAGCCATTTAAATATTTTACATCTATATATACAAAAGAAAGTCGAGTTATGTTAGTTACACTGATAATAACTCGAGAACGGCTCATCAGATTGTTATGAAATTTTACAAGTGTATTCTACCGGACTGGGAATAGGCATAACTCTGAATTCATGCCCGTACGTCATAAAGGGGCTTGCCCCCCCTGATATATTTTTTAAATTTTTTGACAAACCGTTTTTTCTTAATTTTTTATGATGTAGAAGCAAAAGATACATACAATCCTAAATTTTCACTTTTTTATCTTCAACCGTTATTTTTTAATAGCCATTTAAATATTTTACATCTATATATACAAAAGAAAGTCTAGTTCTGTTAGTTACACTGATAATAACTCGAGAACGGCTCATCAGATTGTTATGAAATTTTACAAGTGTATTCTACCGGACTGGGAATAGGCATAACTCTGAATTCATGCCCGTACGTCATAAAGGGGCTTGCCCCCCTGATATATTTTTTTAATTTTTTGACAAACCGTTTTTTCTTAATTTTGTATGATGTAGAAGCAAAAGATACATACAATCCTATATTTTCACTTTTTTATCTTCAACCGTTATTTTTTAATAACCATTTAAATATTTTACATCTATATATATAAAAGAAAGTCGAGTTATGTTAGTTACACTGATAATAACTCGAGAACGGCTCATCAGATTGTTATGAAATTTCACAAGTGTATTCTACCGGACTGGGAATAGGCATAACTCTGAATTCATGCCCGTACGTCATAAAGGGGCTTGCCCCCCCTGATATATTTTTTTAATTTTTTGACAAACCGTTTTTTCTTAATTTTTTATGATGTAGAAGCAAAAGATACATACAATCCTAAATTTTCACTTTTTTATCTTCAACCGTTATTTTTTAATAGCCATTTAAATATTTTACATCTATATATACAAAAGAAAGTCAAGTTCTGTTAGTTACACTGATAATAACTCGAGAACGGCTCATCAGATTGTTATGAAATTTTACAAGTGTATTCTACCGGACTGGGAATAGGCATAACTCTGAATTCATGCCCGTACGTCATAAAGGGGCTTGCCCCCCCTGATATATTTTTTTAATTTTTTGACAAACCGTTTTTTCTTAATTTTGTATGATGTAGAAGCAAAAGATACATACAATCCTAAATTTTCACTTTTTTATCTTCAACCGTTATTTTTTAATAGCCATTTAAATATTTTACATCTATATATACAAAAGAAAGTCGAGTTCTGTTAGTTACACTGATAATAACTCGAGAACCGCTCATCAGATTGTTATGAAATTTTACAAGTGTATTCTACCGGACTGGGAATAGGCATAACTCTGAATTCATGCCCGTACGTCATAAAGGGGCTTGCCCCCCTGATATATTTTTTTAATTTTTTGACAAACCGTTTTTTCTTAATTTTGTATGATGTAGAAGCAAAAGATACATACAATCCTAAATTTTCACTTTTTTATCTTCAACCGTTATTTTTTAATAGCCATTTAAATATTTTACATCTATATATACAAAAGAAAGTCGAGTTCTGTTAGTTACACTGATAATAACTCGAGAACGGCTCATCAGATTGTTATGAAATTTTACAAGTGTATTCTACCGGACTGGGAATAGGCATAACTCTGAATTCATGCCCGTACGTCATAAAGGGGCTTGCCCCCCTGATATATTTTTTTAATTTTTTGACAAACCGTTTTTTCTTAATTTTGTATGATGTAGAAGCAAAAGATACATACAATCCTAAATTTTCACTTTTTTATCTTCAACCGTTATTTTTTAATAACCATTTAAATATTTTACATCTATATATATAAAAGAAAGTCGAGTTATGTTAGTTACACTGATAATAACTCGAGAACGGCTCATCAGATTGTTATGAAATTTTACAAGTGTATTCTACCGGACTGGGAATAGGCATAACTCTGAATTCATGCCCGTACGTCATAAAGGGGCTTGCCCCCCCTGATATGTTTTTTTAATTTTTTGACAAACCGTTTTTTCTTAATTTTGTATGATGTAGAAGCAAAAGATACATACAATCCTAAATTTTCACTTTTTTATCTTCAACCGTTATTTTGTAATAGCCATTTAAATATTTTACATCTATATATACAAAAGAAAGTCGAGTTCTGTTAGTTACACTGATAATAACTCGAGAACGGCTCATCAGATTGTTATGAAATTTTACAAGTGTATTCTACCGGACTGGGAATAGGCATAACTCTGAATTCATGCCCGTACGTCATAAAGGGGCTTGCCCCCCTGATATATTTTTTTAATTTTTTGACAAACCGTTTTTTCTTAATTTTGTATGATGTAGAAGCAAAAGATACATACAATCCTAAATTTTCACTTTTTTATCTTCAACCGTTATTTTTTAATAGCCATTTAAATATTTTACATCTATATATACAAAAGAAAGTCGAGTTCTGTTAGTTACACTGATAATAACTCGAGAACGGCTCATCAGATTGTTATGAAATTTTACAAGTGTATTCTACCGGACTGGGAATAGGCATAACTCTGAATTCATGCCCGTACGTCATAAAGGGGCTTGCCCCCCTGATATATTTTTTTAATTTTTTGACAAACCGTTTTTTCTTAATTTTGTATGATGTAGAAGTAAAAGATACATACAATCCTAAATTTTCACTTTTTTATCTTCAACCGTTATTTTTTAATAACCATTTAAATATTTTACATCTATATATATAAAAGAAAGTCGAGTTATGTTAGTTACACTGATAATAACTCGAGAACGGCTCATCAGATTGTTATGAAATTTTACAAGTGTATTCTACCGGACTGGGAATAGGCATAACTCTGAATTCATGCCCGTACGTCATAAAGGGGCTTGCCCCCCCTGATATATTTTTTTAATTTTTTGACAAACCGTTTTTTCTTAATTTTTTATGATGTAGAAGCAAAAGATACATACAATCCTAAATTTTCACTTTTTTATTTTCAACCGTTATTTTTTAATAGCCATTTAAATATTTTACATCTATATATACAAAAGAAAGTCGAGTTATGTTAGTTACACTGATAATAACTCGAGAGCGGCTCATCAGATTGTTATGAAATTTTACAAGTGTATTCTACCGGACCGGGAATAGGCATAACTCTGAATTCATGCGCGTACGTCATAAAGGGGCTTGCCCCCCCTGATATATTTTTTTAATTTTTTGACAAACCGTTTTTTCTTAATTTTGTATGATGTAGAAGCAAAAGATACATACAATCCTAAATTTTCACTTTTTTATCTTCAACCGTTATTTTTTAATGGCCATTTAAATATTTTACATCTATATATACAAAAGAAAGTCGAGTTCTGTTAGTTACACTGATAATAACTCGAGAACGGCTCATCAGATTGTTATGAAATTTTACACGTGTATTCTACCGGACTGGGAATAGGCATAACTCTGAATTCATGCCCGTACGTCATAAAGGGGCTTGCCCCCCTGATATATTTTTTTAATTTTTTGACAAACCGTTTTTTCTTAATTTTGTATGATGTAGAAGCAAAAGATACATACAATCCTAAATTTTCACTTTTTTATCTTCAACCGTTATTTTTTAATAACCATTTAAATATTTTACATCTATATATATAAAAGAAAGTCGAGTTATGTTAGTTACACTGATAATAACTCGAGAACGGCTCATCAGATTGTTATGAAATTTTACAAGTGTATTCTACCGGACTGGGAATAGGCATAACTCTGAATTCATGCCCGTACGTCATAAAGGGGCTTGCCCCCCTGATATATTTTTTTAATTTTTTGACAAACCGTTTTTTCTTAATTTTTTATGATGTAGAAGCAAAAGATACATACAATCCTAAATTTTCACTTTTTTATCTTCAACCGTTATTTTTTAATAGCCATTTAAATATTTTACATCTATATATACAAAAGAAAGTCGAGTTCTGTTAGTTACACTGATAATAACTCGAGAACGGCTCATCAGATTGTTATGAAATTTTACAAGTGTATTCTACCGGACTGGGAATAGGCATAACTCTGAATTCATGCCCGTACGTCATAAAGGGCCTTGCCCCCCCCTGATATATTTTTTTAATTTTTTGACAAACCGTTTTTTCTTAATTTTGTATGATGTAGAAGCAAAAGATACATACAATCCTAAATTTTCACTTTTTTATCTTCAACCGTTATTTTTTAATAGCCATTTAAATATTTTACATCTATATATACAAAAGAAAGTCGAGTTCTGTTAGTTACACTGATAATAACTCGAGAACGGCTCATCAGATTGTTATGAAATTTTACAAGTGTATTCTACCGGACTGGGAATAGGCATAACTCTGAATTCATGCCCGTACGTCATAAAGGGGCTTGCCCCCCTGATATATTTTTTTAATTTTTTGACAAACCGTTTTTTCTTAATTTTGTATGATGTAGAAGCAAAAGATACATACAATCCTAAATTTTCACTTTTTTATCTTCAACCGTTATTTTTTAATAGCCATTTAAATATTTTACATCTATATATACAAAAGAAAGTCGAGTTCTGTTAGTTACACTGATAATAACTCGAGAACGGCTCATCAGATTGTTATGAAATTTTACAAGTGTATTCTACCGGACTGGGAATAGGCATAACTCTGAATTCATGCCCGTACGTCATAAAGGGGCTTGCCCCCCCTGATATATTTTTTTAATTTTTTGACAAACCGTTTTTTCTTAATTTTTTATGATGTAGAAGCAAAAGATACATACAATCCTAAATTTTCACTTTTTTATCTTCAACCGTTATTTTTTAATAGCCATTTAAATATTTTACATCTATATATACAAAAGAAAGTCGAGTTATGTTAGTTACACTGATAATAACTCGAGAACGGCTCATCAGATTGTTATGAAATTTTACAAGTGTATTCTACCGGACTGGGAATAGGCATAACTCTGAATTCATGCCCGTACGTCATAAAGGGGCTTGCCCCCCCTGATATATTTTTTTAATTTTTCGACAAACGGTTTTTTCTTAATTTTGTATGATGTAGAAGCAAAAGATACATACAATCCTAAATTTTCACTTTTTTATCTTCAACCGTTATTTTTTAATAGCCATTTAAATATTTTACATCTATATATATAAAAGAAAGTCGAGTTATGTTAGTTACACTGATAATAACTCGAGAACGGCTCATCAGATTGTTATGAAATTTTACAAGTGTATTCTACCGGACTGGGAATAGGCATAACTCTGAATTCATGCCCGTACGTCACAAAGGGGCTTGCCCCCCCTGATATATTTTTTTAATTTTTTGACAAACCGTTTTTTCTTAATTTTTTATGATGTAGAAGCAAAAGATACATACAATCCTAAATTTTCACTTTTTTATCTTCAACCGTTATTTTTTAATAGCCATTTAAATATTTTACATCTATATATACAAAAGAAAGTCGAGTTATGTTAGTTACACTGATAATAACTCGAGAACGGCTCATCAGATTGTTATGAAATTTTACAAGTGTATTCTACCGGACTGGGAATAGGCATAACTCTGAATTCATGCCCGTACGTCATAAAGGGGCTTGCCCCCCCTGATATATTTTTTTAATTTTTTGACAAACCGTTTTTTCTTAATTTTGTATGATGTAGAAGCAAAAGATACATACAATCCTAAATTTTCACTTTTTTATCTTCAACCGTTATTTTTTAATAGCCATTTAAATATTTTACATCTATAATATATAAAAGAAAGTCGAGTTATGTTAGTTACACTGATAATAACTCGAGAACGGCTCATCAGATTGTTATGAAATTTTACAAGTGTATTCTACCGGACTGGAAATAGGCATAACTCTGAATTCATGCCCGTACGTGATAAAGGGGCTTGCCCCCCTGATATATTTTTTTAATTTTTTGACAAACCGTTTTTTCTTAATTTTGTATGATGTAGAAGCAAAAGATACATACAATCCTAAATTTTCACTTTTTTATCTTCAACCGTTATTTTTTAATAGCCATTTAAATATTTTACATCTATATATACAAAAGAAAGTCGAGTTCTGTTAGTTACACTGATAATAACTCGAGAACGGCTCATCAGATTGTTATGAAATTTTACAAGTGTATTCTACCGGACTGGGAATAGGCATAACTCTGAATTCATGCCCGTACGTCATAAAGGGGCTTGCCCCCCTGATATATTTTTTTAATTTTTTGACAAACCGTTTTTTCTTAATTTTGTTTGATGTAGAAGCAAAAGATACATACAATCCTAAATTTTCACTTTTTTATCTTCAACCGTTATTTTTTAATAACCATTTAAATATTTTACATCTATATATATAAAAGAAAGTCGAGTTATGTTAGTTACACTGATAATAACTCGAGAACGGCTCATCAGATTGTTATGAAATTTTACAAGTGTATTCTACCGGACTGGGAATAGGCATAACTCTGAATTCATGCCCGTACGTCATAAAGGGGCTTGCCCCCCCTGATATATTTTTTTAATTTTTTGACAAACCGTTTTTTCTTAATTTTGTATGATGTAGAAGCAAAAGATACATACAATCCTAAATTTTCACTTTTTTATCTTCAACCGTTATTTTTTAATAGCCATTTAAATATTTTACATCTATATATACAAAAGAAAGTCGAGTTCTGTTAGTTACACTGATAATAACTCGAGAACGGCTCATCAGATTGTTATGAAATTTTACAAGTGTATTCTACCGGACTGGGAATAGGCATAACTCTGAATTCATGCCCGTACGTCATAAAGGGGCTTGCCCCCCTGATATATTTTTTTAATTTTTTGACAAACCGTTTTTTCTTAATTTTGTATGATGTAGAAGCAAAAGATACATACAATCCTAAATTTTCACTTTTTTATCTTCAACCGTTATTTTTTAATAGCCATTTAAATATTTTACATCTATATATACAAAAGAAAGTCGAGTTCTGTTAGTTACACTGATAATAACTCGAGAACGGCTCATCAGATTGTTATGAAATTTTACAAGTGTATTCTACCGGACTGGGAATAGGCATAACTCTGAATTCATGCCCGTACGTCATAAAGGGGCTTGCCCCCCCTGATATATTTTTTTAATTTTTTGACAAACCGTTTTTTCTTAATTTTTTATGATGTAGAAGCAAAAGATACATACAATCCTAAATTTTCACTTTTTTATTTTCAACCGTTATTTTTTAATAGCCATTTAAATATTTTACATCTATATATACAAAAGAAAGTCGAGTTCTGTTAGTTACACTGATAATAACTCGAGAACGGCTCATCAGATTGTTATGAAATTTTACAAGTGTATTCTACCGGACTGGGAATAGGCATAACTCTGAATTCATGCCCGTACGTCATAAAGGGGCTTGCCCCCCCTGATATATTTTTTTAATTTTTTGACAAACCGTTTTTTCTTAATTTTGTATGATGTAGAAGCAAAAGATACATACAATCCTAAATTTTCACTTTTTTATCTTCAACCGTTATTTTTTAATAGCCATTTAAATATTTTACATCTATATATACCAAAGAAAGTCGAGTTCTGTTAGTTACACTGATAATAACTCGAGAACGGCTCATCAGATTGTTATGAAATTTTACAAGTGTATTCTACCGGACTGGGAATAGGCATAACTCTGAATTCATGCCCGTACGTCATAAAGGGGCTTGCCCCCCTGATATATTTTTTTAATTTTTTGACAAACCGTTTTTTCTTAATTTTGTATGATGTAGAAGCAAAAGATACATACAATCCTAAATTTTCACTTTTTTATCTTCAACCGTTATTTTTTAATAACCATTTAAATATTTTACATCTATATATATAAAAGAAAGTCGAGTTATGTTAGTTACACTGATAATAACTCGAGAATGGCTCATCAGATTGTTATGAAATTTTACAAGTGTATTCTACCGGACTGGGAATAGGCATAACTCTGAATTCATGCCCGTACGTCATAAAGGGGCTTGCCCCCCCTGATATATTTTTTTAATTTTTTGACAAACCGTTTTTTCTTAGTTTTTTATGATGTAGAAGCAAAAGATACATACAATCCTAAATTTTCACTTTTTTATCTTCAACCGTTATTTTTTAATAGCCATTTAAATATTTTACATCTATATATACAAAAGAAAGTCGAGTTCTGTTAGTTACACTGATAATAACTCGAGAACGGCTCATCAGATTGTTATGAAATTTTACAAGTGTATTCTACCGGACTGGGAATAGGCATAACTCTGAATTCATGCCCGTACGTCATAAAGAGGCTTGCCCCCCCTGATATATTTTTTTAATTTTTTGACAAACCGTTTTTTCTTAATTTTGTATGATGTAGAAGCAAAAGATACATACAATCCTAAATTTTCACTTTTTTATCTTCAACCGTTATTTTTTAATAGCCATTTAAATATTTTACATCTATATATACAAAAGAAAGTCGAGTTCTGTTAGTTACACTGATAATAACTCGAGAACGGCTCATCAGATTGTTATGAAATTTTACAAGTGTATTCTACCGGACTGGGAATAGGCATAACTCTGAATTCATGCCCGTACGTCATAAAGGGGCTTGCCCCCCTGATATATTTTTTTAATTTTTTGACAAACCGTTTTTTCTTAATTTTGTATGATGTAGAAGCAAAAGATACATACAATCCTAAATTTTCACTTTTTTATCTTCAACCGTTATTTTTTAATAGCCATTTAAATATTTTACATCTATATATACAAAAGAAAGTCGAGTTCTGTTAGTTACACTGATAATAACTCGAGAACGGCTCATCAGATTGTTATGAAATTTTACAAGTGTATTCTACCGGACTGGGAATAGGCATAACTCTGAATTCATGCCCGTACGTCATAAAGGGGCTTGCCCCCCCTGATATATTTTTTTAATTTTTTGACAAACCGTTTTTTCTTAATTTTTTATGATGTAGAAGCAAAAGATACATACAATCCTAAATTTTCACTTTTTTATCTTCAACCGTTATTTTTTAATAGCCATTTAAATATTTTACATCTATATATACAAAAGAAAGTCGAGTTATGTTAGTTACACTGATAATAACTCGAGAACGGCTCATCAGATTGTTATGAAATTTTACAAGTGTATTCTACCGGACTGGGAATAGGCATAACTCTGAATTCATGCCCGTACGTCATAAAGGGGCTTGCCCCCCCTGATATATTTTTTTAATTTTTTGACAAACCGTTTTTTCTTAATTTTGTATGATGTAGAAGCAAAAGATACATACAATACTAAATTTTCACTTTTTTATCTTCAACCGTTATTTTTTAATAGCCATTTAAATATTTTACATCTATATATATAAAAGAAAGTCGAGTTATGTTAGTTACACTGATAATAACTCGAGAACGGCTCATCAGATTGTTATGAAATTTTACAAGTGTATTCTACCGGACTGGGAATAGGCATAACTCTGAATTCATGCCCGTACGTCATAAAGGGGCTTGCCCCACCTGATATATTTTTTTAATTTTTTGACAAACCGTTTTTTCTTAATTTTTTGTGATGTAGAAGCAAAAGATACATACAATCCTAAATTTTCACTTTTTTATCTTCAACCGTTATTTTTTAATAGCCATTTAAATATTTTACATCTATATATACAAAAGAAAGTCGAGTTATGTTAGTTACACTGATAATAACTCGAGAACGGCTCATCAGATTGTTATGAAATTTTACAAGTGTATTCTACCGGACTGGGAATAGGCATAACTCTGAATTCATGCCCGTACGTCATAAAGGGGCTTGCCCCCCCTGATATATTTTTTTAATTTTTTGACAAACCGTTTTTTCTTAATTTTGTATGATGTAGAAGCAAAAGATACATACAATCGTAAATTTTCACTTTTTTATCTTCAACCGTTATTTTTTAATAGCCATTTAAATATTTTACATCTATAATATATAAAAGAAAGTCGAGTTATGTTAGTTACACTGATAATAACTCGAGAACGGCTCATCAGATTGTTATGAAATTTTACAAGTGTATTCTACCGGACTGGAAATAGGCATAACTCTGAATTCATGCCCGTACGTCATAAAGGGGCTTGCCCCCCTGATATATTTTTTTAATTTTTTGACAAACCGTTTTTTCTTAATTTTTTATGATGTAGAAGCAAAAGATACATACAATCCTAAATTTTCACTTTTTTATCTTCAACCGTTATTTTTTAATAGCCATTTAAATATTTTACATCTATATATACAAAAGAAAGTCGAGTTATGTTAGTTTCACTGATAATAACTCGAGAACGGCTCATCAGATTGTTATGAAATTTTACAAGTGTATTCTACCGGACTGGGAATAGGCATAACTCTGAATTCATGCCCGTACGTCATAAAGGGGCTTGCCCCCCCTGATATATTTTTTTAATTTTTTGACAAACCGTTTTTTCTTAATTTTGTATGATGTAGAAGCAAAAGATACATACAATCCTAAATTTTCACTTTTTTATCTTCAACCGTTATTTTTTAATAGCCATTTAAATATTTTACATCTATATATATAAAAGAAAGTCGAGTTATGTTAGTTTCACTGATAATAACTCGAGAACGGCTCATCAGATTGTTATGAAATTTTACAAGTGTATTCTACCGGACTGGGAATAGGCATAACTCTGAATTCATGCCCGTACGTCATAAAGGGGCCTGCCCCCCCTGATATATTTTTTTAATTTTTTGACAAACCGTTTTTTCTTAATTTTTTATGATGTAGAAGCAAAAGATACATACAATCCTAAATTTTCACTTTTTTATCTTCAACCGTTATTTTTTAATAGCCATTTAAATATTTTACATCTATATATACAAAAGAAAGTCGAGTTATGTTAGTTACACTGATAATAACTCGAGAACGGCTCATCAGATTGTTATGAAATTTTACAAGTGTATTCTACCGGACTGGGAATAGGCATAACTCTGAATTCATGCCCGTACGTCATAAAGGGGCTTGCCCCCCCTGATATATTTTTTAAATTTTTTGACAAACCGTTTTTTCTTAATTTTTTATGATGTAGAAGCAAAAGATACATACAATCCTAAATTTTCCCTTTTTTATCTTCAACCGTTATTTTTTAATAGCCATTTAAATATTTTACATCTATATATACAAAAGAAAGTCGAGTTATGTTAGTTACACTGATAATAACTCGAGAACGGCTCATCAGATTGTTATGAAATTTTACAAGTGTATTCTACCGGACTGGGAATAGGCATAACTCTGAATTCATGCCCGTACGTCATAAAGGGGCTTGCCCCCCCTGATATATTTTTTTAATTTTTTGACAAACCGTTTTTTCTTAATTTTGTATGATGTAGAAGCAAAAGATACATACAATCTTAAATTTTCACTTTTTTATCTTCAACCGTTATTTTTTAATAGCCATTTAAATATTTTACATCTATATATATAAAAGAAAGTCGAGTTATGTTAGTTACACTGATAAGAACTCGAGAACGGCTCATTAGATTGTTATGAAATTTTACAAGTGTATTCTACCGGACTGGGAATAGGCATAACTCTGAATTCATGCCCGTACGTCATAAAGGGGCTTGCCCCCCCTGATATATTTTTTAAATTTTTTGACAAACCGTTTTTTCTTAATTTTGTATGATGTAGAAGCAAAAGATACATACAATCCTAAATTTTCACTTTTTTATCTTCAACCGTTATTTTTTAATAGCCATTTAAATATTTTACATCTATATATATAAAAGAAAGTCGAGTTATGTTAGTTACACTGATAATAACTCGAGAACGGCTCATCAGATTGTTATGAAATTTTACAAGTGTATTCTACCGGACTGGGAATAGGCATAACTCTGAATTCATGCCCGTACGTCATACAGGGGCTTGCCCCCCCTGATATATATTTTTTTAATTTTTTGACCAACCGTTTTTTCTTAATTTTTTATGATGTAGAAGCAAAAGATACACACAATCCTAAATTTTCACTTTTTTATCTTCAACCTTTAATTTTTAATAGCCATTTAAATATTTTACATCTATATATACAAAAGAAAGTCGAGTTATGTTAGTTACACTGATAATAACTCGAGAACGGCTCATCAGATTGTTATGAAATTTTACAAGTGAATTCTACCGGACTGGGAATAGGCATAACTCTGAATTCATGCCCGTACGTCATAAAGGGGCTTGCCCCCCCTGATATATTTTTTTAATTTTTTGACAAACCGTTTTTTCTTAATTTTTTATGATGTAGAAGCAAAAGATACATACAATCCTAAATTTTCACTTTTTTATCTTCAACCGTTATTTTTTAATAGCCATTTAAATATTTTACATCTATATATACAAAAGAAAGTCGAGTTATGTTAGTTACACTGATAATAACTCGAGAACGGCTCATCAGATTGTTATGAAATTTTACAAGTGTATTCTACCGGACTGGGAATAGGCATAAGTCTGAATTCATGCCCGTACGTCATAAAGGGGCTTGCTCCCCCTGATATATTTTTTTAATTTTTTGACAAACCGTTTTTTCTTAATTTTGTATGATGTAGAAGCAAAAGATACATACAATCTTAAATTTTCACTTTTTTATCTTCAACCGTTATTTTTTAATAGCCATTTAAATATTTTACATCTATATATACAAAAGAAAGTCGAGTTATGTTAGTTACACTGATAATAACTCGAGAACGGCTCATCAGATTGTTATGAAATTTTACAAGTGTATTCTACCGGACTGGGAATAGGCATAACTCTGAATTCATGCCCGTACGTCATAAAGGGGCTTGCCCCCCCTGATATATTTTTTAACTTTGACAAACCGTTTTTTCTTAATTTTGTATGATGTAGAAGCAAAAGATACATACAATCCTAAATTTTCACTTTTTTATCTTCAACCGTTATTTTTTAATAGCCATTTAAATATTTTACATCTATATATACAAAAGAAAGTCGAGTTATGTTAGTTACACTGATAATAACTCGAGAACGGCTCATCAGATTGTTATGAAATTTTACAAGTGTATTCTACCGGACTGGGAATAGGCATAACTCTGAATTCATGCCCGTACGTCATAAAGGGGCTTGCCCCCCCTGATATATTTTTTTAATTTTTTGACAAACCGTTTTTTCTTAATATTTTATGATGTAGAAGCAAAAGATACATACAATCCTAAATTTTCACTTTTTTATCTTCAACCGTTATTTTTTAATAGCCATTTAAATATTTTACATCTATATATACAAAAGAAAGTCGAGTTATGTTAGTTACACTGATAATAACTCGAGAACGGCTCATCAGATTGTTATGAAATTTTACAAGTGTATTCTACCGGACTGGGAATAGGCATAACCCTGAATTCATGCCCGTACGTCATAAAGGGGCTTGCCCCCCTGATATATTTTTTTAATTTTTTGACAAACCGTTTTTTCTTAATTTTGTATGATGTAGAAGCAAAAGATACATGCAATCCTAAATTTTCACTTTTTTATCTTCAACCGTTATTTTTTAATAGCCATTTAAATATTTTACATCTATATATACAAAAGAAAGTCGAGTTATGTTAGTTACACTGATAATAACTCGAGAACGGCTCATCAGATTGTTATGAAATTTTACAAGTGTATTCTACCGGACTGGGAATAGGCATAACTCTGAATTCATGCCCGTACGTCATAAAGGGGCTTGCCCCCCCTGATATATTTTTTTAATTTTTTGACAAACCGTTTTTTCTTAATTTTGTATGATGTAGAAGCAAAAGATACATACAATCCTAAATTTTCACTTTTTTATCTTCAACCGTTATTTTTTAATAGCCATTTAAATATTTTACATCTATATATATAAAAGAAAGTCGAGTTATGTTAGTTACACTGATAATAACTCGAAAACGGCTCATCAGATTGTTATGAAATTTTACACGTGTATTCTACCGGACTGGGAATAGGCATAACTCTGAATTCATGCCCGTACGTCATAAGGGGGCTTGCCCCCCCTGATATATTTTTTAAATTTTTTGACAAACCGTTTTTTCTTAATTTTGTATGATGTAGAAGCAAAAGATACATACAATCCTAAATTTTCACTTTTTTATCTTCAACCGTTATTTTTTAATAGCCATTTAAATATTTTACATCTATATACATATATAAAAGAAAGTCGAGTTATGTTAGTTACACTGATAATAACTCGAAAACGGCTCATCAGATTGTTATGAAATTTTACACGTGTATTCTACCGGACTGGGAATAGGCATAACTCTGAATTCATGCCCGTAGGTCATAAGGGGGCTTGCCCCCCTGATATATTTTTTAAATTTTTTGACAAACCGTTTTTTCTTAATTTTGTATGATGTAGAAGCAAAAGATACATACAATCCTAAATGTTCACTTTTTTATCTTCAACCGTTATTTTTTAATAGCCATTTAAATATTTTACATCTATATATATAAAAGAAAGTCGAGTTATGTTAGTTACACTGATAATAACTCGAAAACGGCTCATCAGATTGTTATGAAATTTTACACGTGTATTCTACCGGACTGGGAATAGGCATAACTCTGAATTCATGCCCGTACGTCATAAGGGGGCTTGCCCCCCCCCTGATATATTTTTTAAATTTTTTGACAAACCGTTTTTTCTTAATTTTGTATGATGTAGAAGCAAAAGATACATACAATCCTAAATTTTCACTTTTTTATCTTCAAACGTTATTTTTTAATAGCCATTTAAATATTTTACATCTATATATATAAAAGAAAGTCGAGTTATGTTAGTTGCACTGATAATAACTCGAAAACGGCTCATCAGATTGTTATGAAATTTTACACGTGTATTCTACCGGACTGGGAATAGGCATAACTCTGAATTCATGCCCGTACGTCATAAGGGGGCTTGCCCCCCCTGATATATTTTTTAAATTTTTTGACAAACCGTTTTTTCTTAATTTTGTATGATGTAGAAGCAAAAGATACATACAATCCTAAATTTTCACTTTTTTATCTTCAACCGTTATTTTTTAATAGCCATTTAAATATTTTACATCTATATATATAAAAGAAAGTCGAGTTATGTTAGTTACACTGATAATAACTCGAAAACGGCTCATCAGATTGTTATGAAATTTTACACGTGTATTCTACCGGACTGGGAATAGGCATAACTCTGAATTCATGCCCGTACGTCATAAGGGGGCTTGCCCCCCCTGATATATTTTTTAAATTTTTTGACAAACCGTTTTTTCTTAATTTTGTATGATGTAGAAGCAAAAGATACATACAATCCTAAATTTTCACTTTTTTATCTTCAACCGTTATTTTTTAATAGCCATTTAAATATTTTACATCTTTGTTGCTATACTCCTCCGAAACGAATTGACCGATTTTCATGAAATTTGGCATGAATTCCGAACAAAACGCTGCTATTTTCTCTTCTCTAGCGCAGTCCGTTTCCGAAATAGCGAACCGTAAGCCGTAGCAAAATTCTGAGCACAGAAGAAGAACGAATGGGAAATTTCATAAAAGAAAAGTGCAACAGATTAACTTTTGGACTCAAATTGGATAAAATATGAATTTTTTAATTTTACGAATTTTCAAAAAATCTTGCTTTCGCGTGGGCAAACCATCCAGTTTATTTAGGTTTATTAGATGAACTAACGAAATATATCATGTACACTACTGCATGTATTAAATGATTGATAATATTTTTTGTTATTGTGATAATTAATTAAAATTTAGGGTTTTAACCTTTAACTACCCGCACATCAAAATATAACATAACTACGGGCGTGGCGTACTTTATACGCCATAAGAAAATATACTTAAAAACAGCGGATTTGTTTTTTTTTTTGAAAAATTACACTTATTTGTTTGTTATAAACCTTACTCGGCGTCAGCGGATACTTGGAGTTCCTTCTCAGTAAGCAAATTGGGATATACTTATATCTGGAATCTGATTCCATG
This sequence comes from Diabrotica virgifera virgifera, assembly GCF_917563875.1. Lineage (NCBI taxonomy): Eukaryota > Metazoa > Arthropoda > Insecta > Coleoptera > Chrysomelidae > Diabrotica > Diabrotica virgifera. The sequence continues at coordinate 116,200,717 of NC_065448.1, forward strand.
ATAAATAAAATTGCTAATAATATTTTTTTTAAACGATATTTTTCACCTGAGAAAAAGTATTGTTTATAAAGAAAAATATATTTGTGCCATAATGACTAAAAAACATTTGAAATATGTACTTATATTACTAATTGTATTACTATAATTGTGGCGTATGTTATCCACCACCTGAAATAACAAATAATAAATTGTAAATTACGATCTTTCTAGAATGCCGATTATAACGAAACTAAATCCAGTGTAAAGCAAATTCCAGTGATAGGTTAGATAAATAAACAAAGACAAAAATTAAATTTTTAAATTCATTTGTAGTAGAATTCTTATATGTGGCGTACAAAAATACGACAGCGCGTGTAGTTAAAGTTTAAGGTATGAATTAAAATAATAAAATTTATTTTACTTTAAAACCTAAACAGTTTTTCCATTCTCTTAGCCAAGCCGCACACCAAAGAAACATGAAACGAAAAACATGTTTCATGAAAAGAAAACACTGCTAAAAACATCTCAAAGTCCGCCTACTAATGAAACGAGTGTGATTCATGCTCATGACACATTTTTATTTTCGGAGAGTCTCATAAATGGCCGGATATATATTTGTTTAGCAGTGGTTTATTTCCATGAAACGTAATTTATGTTTCATATTTCTTTGATGTGTGGCCGGGCCAAGGCTAAAAATATTTAGCTACCTACTACATTCTCATATTTTGACGTTTATTTTGTCAGTCGAAATGATTTGTAAATTTTGAGGTTAATGCCCCTTAATGCTAACAACCATATTGTCATCGAGAAAACTCAGTTGCCTCAATTATCTCAATTTAATACAATGTATGTATTTATGTATCTAAATCTATATATTGTATGTTCCCTATGTCCAGCTGAACGATTTACGTACTGTATACGTGGAATATCATATAATTTGTCATATTATGTATCTTTCTTATGTATTGTACCCTCGGAGATCGCTGGGAAAATTTACAAAATCCAGTTTGGCAACACTGTGTGAATGTTGATAGTATCATATCCCTTTTAAGATAAAGAGAACTGTAATTTAGTCCAGACAAATTAATATATTTTTGGCCAGCAAAAATGAGATTTTTCAACCAAATACTGTTTCAAATATGATGTGCAAAATAATTTTTAATTGTTTTCCACTCATTAAATCGTTATCGTCCAGTTATTGTCTTAATTATTTTAACTTTTAATAAGTGTCGACTAATTCTGAATGATTAATAAGTTGTTAAAACATTTTATCTGTAGCGGCTTCTGGAATGCCTTAAAACTATCGGATTTCATTCGAGCATACCTACAAATTTTGCATAAAATATTTGGACATATAATTTTCTTTTTTATTCGAGGAAATTGCATTTCGATCAATTTTCATGTCTAGAAATTCATTTTCGAGCAGTTGATTTTGAGTAATTGATTTTTAGCCATTGCGTTCAAGCAACTGATCTATAATCAAAATTATGACAGATTATCTAATTATGACACACTATCTAAGGTGCAACGAAGTTCACCGGGTCAGCTAGTCTATATATATAAAAGAAAGTCGAGTTATGTTAGTTACACTGATAATAACTCGAGAACGGCTCATCAGATTGTTATGAAATTTTACAAGTGTATTCTACCGGACTGGGAATAGGCATAACTCTGAATTCATGCCCGTACGTCATAAAGGGGTTTGCCCCCCCTGATATATTTTTTTAATTTTTTGACAAACCGTTTTTTCTTAATTTTTTATGATGTAGAAGCAAAAGATACATACAATCCTAAATTTTCACTTTTTTAGCTTCAACCGTTATTTTTTAATAGCCATTTAAATATTTTACATCTATATATACAAAAGAAAGTCGAGTTATGTTAGTTACACTGATAATAACTCGAGAACGGCTCATCAGATTGTTATGAAATTTTACAAGTGTATTCTACCGGATTGGGAATAGGCACAACTCTGAATTCATGCCCGTACGTCATAAAGGGGCTTGCCCCCCCTGATATATTTATTTAATTTTTTGACAAACCGTTTTTTCTTAATTTTGTATGATGTAGAAGCAAAAGATACATACAATCCTAAATTTTCACTTTTTTATCTTCAACCGTTATTTTTTAATAGCCATTTAAATATTTTACATCTATATATACAAAAGAAAGTCGAGTTATGTTAGTTACACTGATAATAACTCGAGAGCGGCTCATCAGATTGTTATGAAATTTTACAAGTGTATTCTACCGGACCGGGAATAGGCATAACTCTGAATTCATGCGCGTACGTCATAAAGGGGCTTGCCCCCCTGATATATTTTTTTAATTTTTTGACAAACCGTTTTTTCTTAATTTTTTATGATGTAGAAGCAAAAGATACATACAATCCTAAATTTTCACTTTTTTATCTTCAACCGTTATTTTTTAATAGCCATTTAAATATTTTACATCTATATATACAAAAGAAAGTCGAGTTATGTTAGTTACACTGATAATAACTCGAGAACGGCTCATCAGATTGTTATGAAATTTTACAAGTGTATTCTACCGGACTGGGAATAGGCATAACTCTGAATTCATGCCCGTACGTCATAAAGGGGCTTGCCCCCCTGATATATTTTTTTAATTTTTTGACAAACCGTTTTTTCTTAATTTTTTAGGATGTAGAAGCAAAAGATACACACAATCCTAAATTTTCACTTTTTTATCTTCAACCTTTAATTTTTAATAGCCATTTAAATATTTTACATCTATATATACAAAAGAAAGTCGAGTTATGTTAGTTACACTGATAATAACTCGAGAACGGCTCATCAGATTGTTATGAAATTTTACAAGTGTATTCTACCGGATTGGGAATAGGCACAACTCTGAATTCATGCCCGTATGTCATAAAGGGGCTTGCCCACCGTGATATATTTTTTAATTTTTTGACAAACCGTTTTTTCTTAATTTTGTATGATGTAGAAGCAAAAGATACATACAATCCTAAATTTTCACTTTTTTATCTTCAACCGTTTTTTTTAATAGCCATTTAAATATTTTACATCTATATATATAAAAGAAAGTCGAGTTATGTTAGTTACACTGATAATAACTCGAGAACGGCTCATCAGATTGTTATGAAATTTTACAAGTGTATTCTACCGGACTGGGAATAGGCATAACTCTGAATTCATGCCCGTACGTCATAAAGGGGCTTGCCCCCCCTGATATATTTTTTTAATTTTTTGACAAACCGTTTTTTCTTAATTTTTTATGATGTAGAAGCAAAAGATACACACAATCCTAAATTTTCACTTTTTTATCTTCAACCTTTAATTTTTAATAGCCATTTAAATATTTTACATCTATATATACAAAAGAAAGTCGAGTTATGTTAGTTACACTGATAATAACTCGAGAACGGCTTATCAGATTGTTATGAAATTTTACAAGTGTATTCTACCGGACTGGGAATAGGCATAACTCTGAATTCATGCCCGTACGTCATAAAGGGGCTTGCCCCCCCTGATATATTTTTTTAATTTTTTGACAAACCGTTTTTTTCTTAATTTTGTATGATGTAGAAGCAAAAGATACATACAATCCTAAATTTTCACTTATTTATCTTCAACCGTTATTTTTTAATAGCCATTTAAATATTTTACATCTATATATACAAAAGAAAGTCGAGTTATGTTAGTTACACTGATAATAACTCGAGAACGGCTCATCAGATTGTTATGAAATTTTACAAGTGTATTCTACCGGACTGGGAATAGGCATAACTCTGAATTCATGCCCGTACGTCATAAAGGGGCTTGCCCCCCTGATATATTTTTTTAATTTTTTGACAAACCGTTTTTTCTTAATTTTTTAGGATGTAGAAGCAAAAGATACATACAATCCTAAATTTTCACTTTTTTATCTTCAACCGTTATTTTTTAATAACCATTTAAATATTTTACATCTATATATATAAAAGAAAGTCGAGTTATGTTAGTTACACTGATAATAACTCGAGAACGGCTCATCAGATTGTTATGAAATTTTACAAGTGTATTCTACCGGACTGGGAATAGGCATACCTCTGAATTCATGCCCGTACGTCATAAAGGGGCTTGCCCCCCTGATATATTTTATTAATTTTTTGACAAACCGTTTTTTCTTAATTTTTTATGATGTAGAAGCAAAAGATACATACAATCCTAAATTTTCACTTTTTTATCTTCAACCGTTATTTTTTAATAGCCATTTAAATATTTTACATCTATATATACAAAAGAAAGTCGAGTTCTGTTAGTTACACTGATAATAACTCGAGAACGGCTCATCAGATTGTTATGAAATTTTACAAGTGTATTCTACCGGACTGGGAATAGGCATAACTCTGAATTCATGCCCGTACGTCATAAAGGGGCTTGCCCCCCTGATATATTTTTTTAATTTTTTGACAAACCGTTTTTTCTTAATTTTGTATGATGTAGAAGCAAAAGATACATACAATCCTAAATTTTCACTTTTTTATCTTCAACCGTTATTTTTTAATAGCCATTTAAATATTTT